>NW_027258113.1:67500-112500 GCF_045791955.1 Oncorhynchus clarkii lewisi | reverse complement strand
CTTCAAGCTGTCCCAGATCAGTTACTATTATACCTTGCGTGTCATTACCAAACACTGTAATCACAAGGCTCTCCCTTTTCAATGTCTGAGCTGTACTGTAATTCAGTGTTACGCTATGGTGCGTTCAACAAGGCAGAGAGGGAAAGAGAGTGGGAGATCTCTTTGAAGATGTGTGGGTTGAGGGCCACACAATCTGTTCAGTTGTACCCTCTAACTAACTAGTGGTACTCTGTGTTTTGGAAGAGTCTGAAATGAACAGAGTCGGCCATCTACTAAACTCACTGCAGCATTCACCATGTATTAGATTTAGATTTGACTCGGGAATTCGTTTTCATTAAAAAACTACAATGACAAATTGTAGTGAAATGGAGAATAAAGAAATGCTGGTCAATGTGTAATAATACAATACGATATTAATGCTGCTATGCACCTGTTGTTGATGCCACAAGCCCCTGTCCTTCTTCACTCACACCTTGTTTCTAATTGTTGCCTCCTCCCTCTTCCAATACAAACAATTGTTGCCACCTCCCTCTTCCAATACAAACAATTGTTGCCACCTCCCTCTTCCAATACAAACAATTGTTGCCACCTCCCTCTTCCAATACAAACAATTGTTGCCACCTCCCTCTTCCAATACAAACAATTGTTGCCACCTCCCTCTTCCAATACAAACAATTGTTGCCACCTCCCTCTTCCAATACAAACAATTGTTGCCACCTCCCTCTTCCAATACAAACAATTGTTGCCACCTCCCACTTCCAATAAATATTTGCTCATCACCGCTCTCTAGTGGTGGTGGAAGGGTAATGCAGAGGCTGTATATTCATTAAACATTACAGCGCTCCGGTCTCCTTACAAGGTAAACAACAGTTTAGCGCTCTCCAACAGAGATGAAAATGCCTGCTGTCGTTCTCGATCTTTTATCTAAATGGTGATCAAGAAGTGAAGTCATATCAAAAGGGTCGACACATGTACTGATACCGAGACAGTTGGCCATGCCCAGGCTATCCACATGTGTTTTAAGAGATCAATCCTTGACAAAATAATCATTTGCAAATAACCCTGAATAGCATCTAAGACATGTTTGATCCATCAGTTCCATCACATAGGAGAAATCAAAGAAAAAACTGGTTTGAGTTTTACAGAGAGCCATCTGTGGTAAATCTGAGTGGAATTGAGAGTGAGTGGAGTGAAACGAACATGGATTATCTTCAGTGTTCTTGTTTATTATGTACATGATCATATAAAACCATTCTGCTAGGCAGTGTGAAGTCTGGAATTCAAACGGAATGCCTCTACATTTCTCTATTGTTAGTGCAATCATCCATAATGATGTGAGGTCCTGTGGCAGGATGAGCATGGTGACAGTACGGCCAGGATGAGCATGGTGACAGTACTGGCAGAATGAGCATGGTGACAGTACGGCCAGGATGAGCATGGTGACAGTACGGCCAGGATGAGCATGGTGACAGTACGGCCAGGATGAGCATGGTGACAGTACGGCCAGGATGAGCATGGTGACAGTACGGCCAGGATGAGCATGGTGACAGTACGGCCAGGATGAGCATGGTGACAGTACGGCCAGGATGGTGGAGTCCATTCCAGGGACCCACCCGTACGACGAATATACACACACATGACCAAGTCACTTTGGAGTCATACACACACATGACCAAGTCACTTTGGAGTCATACACACACATGACCAAGTCACTTTGGAGTCATACACACACATGACCAAGTCACTCTGGAGTCATACACACGCATGACCAAGTCACTTTGGAGTCATACACACGCATGACCAAGTCACTTTGGAGTCATACACACACATGACCAAGTCACTCTGGATGAAATCATCTGAGAAATGACAGATATTATATTATGGAATTAAACAATCGTAAAATGGAGTGATATTCTGTGTGGATTCCAGACGAGGGCAATTTCCAAATCCATCCCTAGCCCCTCCTCCCTGGCACCTCCCTTTGCTCTGAAGGGGTTGGATAGGTGGAAGAAAAAAGGCGTAAACTCCATCCAGCCTATCAGAAATCGGGAAGACAAGGTGAGTCACAAGCACCATATTGCATCCACCTATCCAAACCCTTCAGATATACAGGGGTGCCTCGGGGAGATGGCCTATAGGTTGATTTGGAATTTAGGGTGTGTCTCAATTGTATATCCATGATTCATTGCGTCCTCTCTCATCTCCTTCTCAAAACACATAGGAAGAGAAGATCCAAGACAAGGAACCTCATATCTTGTCTTCCAATGAGTTTTGAGAAGGATGCAAGGAGAGAAGGTATGAGGAATCAAGAAAATACCATTGAGATTCACCCAGTGTGTGTGTGTGTATCAGTGGTCTTTGATCTGGTCCTCCTCCTCCAGCTTGCGTATCTCTCCCTTCAGGAAGTTGATGGTCTCTCTGCTGGCCTTCAGTCTATCCTTCAGGTCTGTGATCTCCTGACTGGTCTTCTTCTTCGCTGCTTCCAGCTTCTCCCGCGTCCGCAGCTCCAGCTCCGCAACTACAGACACAGGAAGGGTCAGTCACCAGTGACACTGTCCACTCAGCACTGCACAGTGGTGTCACTGAACAATGAGGACAAAGACATTGGGTTTTATTGGCTGCCTTTACATAGGCAGTCCAATTCTGATCTCAATGGCAAAGGATCTGATTTGTCAAAAGACCAATAATTGGGTAAAAGATCAGAACTGGGCTGCCTGTGTAAACGCAGCCATGGACTTTTAATCTAAGCCACTACTGCACGGTTCCCCACCTTCCTATTATGTCATTGTGTTAAGCACTCTGAAATTCATCCTGTTTAAAAAAAGGTGCTATAATAACAACAGTAGAGTTTCTTGGGAGAGGCTGAGGATGCCCTCTCTTTTTTGGGGTTCTGTTCGCACGTTTTGACACTTTCTTCCCATGTGACGGGAGTAGTACTGGTTTCCAGCTTCTTGTTGCCGAGGTGGTTTTAATAGGCTCCCCAAGTTTTCTGAGCAATTCTTTTTCATTGTTGGACATAAGACTAACAACACCAGGAAATCAGCTCCAAGAGATTTTCATTTGGGAAAATGTGTTTAAGTATTCCCATGTATGATAGAGAGATGTGATTATATATACACATGTAAGCCAGGTTTGAAATGGTGTTTTAGTCAAATATTATATCTGTTTGGGCTTCTTTGAGGTACATTTGCAGTCTACAAATGATTTGTAATTATGTTCCGGGCCCCCAACCAGCCTCTCAAGAAAAAAAATAAAATAATCTAGTGGATGATGTCTGTAATTTGCATTGAAAGACATTTGTCCGACGAGGGTTAAAAAAGACATAGCTAGATACAGTAGTTACTAGTTGCAATATGAATCTACAGGTACTAAATGTACAGGTGTGTGTGTGCTCCTCACACTCAGTCTCGTGCTTATAGGCCCCCAGGGTCAGTTGTCTAGAGGTACTAAATGTACAGGTGTGTGTGTGTGCTCCTCACACTCAGTCTCGTGCTTATAGGCCCCCAGGGTCAGTTGTCTAGAGGTACTAAATGTACAGGTGTGTGTGTGTGTGCGTGCTCCTCACACTCAGTCTCGTGCTTATAGGCCCCCAGGGTCAGTTGTCTAGAGGTACTAAATGTACAGGTGTGTGTGTGTGCTCCTCACACTCAGTCTCGTGCTTATAGGCCCCCAGGGTCAGTTGTCTAGAGGTGCTAAGGAGCTGTTGCATCATGGCTGTGGGGTCCTGGAAGATCTGAGAGAGGAACAGGAAGGACAGAGAGTTGAGACGGGGCCTCTCTGCTTTCTTTCCTCACCTTGGTTTCACTTCCTTTCTCATGTCCTCTTCGGTTCACTGTTTGAAAAATAAATAAATAAAATGTCTCACCATTTCATCATAGAATTCAGAGACCACCGTCTTCTTGGGCATGGCACTGGAGTCAGACTGGAAGAGCTTCAGTAAGTGGTAGAGAGTCACCTATAGATAGGATTAGATTAGATAGGATAAGATTAGATAAGATAAGATATAGATAGATAGATAGATAGATAGATAGATAGATAGATAGATAGATAGATAGATAGATAGATAGGAGAGCCAGATAGAGAGAGAGAGACAGACAGACATTCATGTAACTGGGGGAACTGTATCATAAAAATAATGTAACTGTACAATGAAAATGTAGTCTCAAGTCCACTGTTATTAAACTATTGTTTTACTACTTTAATGTGTCCTAATTTAGAAAACGTATTGTATTTTTATCACCTTCCTATTATGTTATTGTGTTAAGCACTCTGAAATTCATCCTCTGTTTAAAAAAAAGGTGCTATAATAATCAAGTTTGATTTGAACGAGGTCCCTAAATGACATAGTCGAGCACCGCTCACCGGCCTCTCATTGGGGTCGATGAAAAATATCTTGATGATGATCTCAAACTCTCCCCAGCCCGTCTCTGTGATCTCGTACGGAGGCTTCGTCACGACTACGACGGATCAGAAAGAGAACACCATGAGCCCTACATTCATGACAAATTACATCACTGTTAATACGTGGATACATTACAAACTTTACCTCTGAGTGGATTCACATAACTTTCATGTAGCTTGAACTGTATTTTCTTCACATATGCAGACATATCCTGGAATATAATTGGTCAGGTCAATACTGTATTATCCAATGATCATTATCATTATCCAATGAGACCTTGAAGTCAACACCATCCATTTTCCAAGATGACAGTTGAATTTACCTCGTTTCTGTATGGTTTCACGTACACAGACCATTGGTGAGTGTGTCCGTCCTCCTCTCGCTTCTTTCCAAAATACCGAGCAACGTTTCCGAATACGATGGGTTTGACGATCGTAACACCCTGTGGATAACAGACAAATGATGTTTTCTGCAACATCATGCAGATCAATGATGATAATATGGTGAACCGGCTGGCAGATAGTAAGAAGTGATGCGGTTTCATGCCTGCCTTTCCAACCGTGTCTTCACGACAAGCACTTCACTGACACGCTTCCATAGACTTATTAAAAATGAAATATATTATAATTAGGGAACACACTTAGTTAAATTGTCTCTTATTAACATAAAACTTTTTATCGATCATATTATAGTTACCGGTATCAAATATTATTGACATCCATCCCCTACCTTCACTCTACCCCCGGAATCTGGTCCAAATTCAGCCATCCTTTTAAACATAGTATAGAGACTAGAAAGTGACGTTAAACTCGTATATGTCACTATAGGACTCTTGCAGTAGTGATTTGGAACGTGTCATTTAATAAGATTGCCATTAAATCTACGGAAACAACACGATTTTACATTGTACACATTTCAAATTGCCAGCCAAACAAGCACCGGAAGTACGTTACATTGTTCGTGGTCCGATGTGAACACGGCAGCTAAAACGATTTATGGTCCTCTTGTCTAATGTTCTGCTTTGTGCCCTGTAGTAGTAAATGTATTGCAGTCATATAGACTGAATTGTGTTTTGCAATTTACAATCATCAAATAGTAAAATCCTAAACTAGCAAAACATGTAATACAATGTTAAACTATGCAATATATACAAAACAACAATAATACAACGACAATGTTTGGGGTGGCAGCTAAAATAAATACATTTTAGGAGCTTTAAAGACGGCATTATTAAGGCCCCTCGGCAATATGGTGTGTGCATTGATCAGTTTAGTGAAGTATTTAGCAAATGTCAGGCAGATCTGCTCCCGTTTGCTCTCCAATGACATGATTCCGAGGGCTTCCCGGGTAGCTGGTGAACGACCCGTTCCGAATTATTCTGCAGGCTCTCTTCTGGACATGAGTCAGGGTTCGAGTGATCATCGAAGCTAGGCCGTTTATACATAATCCCACAAGCTGACGTCCACATCGGCTACTGAAATTAATAAAATGTGTTTAATGTGAGCCAAGGCTTCGGACTAGTTGTTTTTTTAAAAAGCATTTCTCACCAGCTGTAGCCCAAAGGCCGGAAGATGGCGATAACGAGTCGTTTGCAAAAATGAAACCACCAGATTACCACCTGCCAGCCTTTCGCCTACACCAACTGCTTTACACACGGTCTTGATCAGCTATTGACTTGTTTGCGATCGTTGCTATTTGGATAAATATATCCAAAAGCCTCATATCGTAACTAATAATCAGAATAAATGGAGTCACAATGTAGTTTCGATTATTTTATTTTTTGAGAAGGCACAAGGTGGTACAAACTCAAAATTAGAATAAATGGAGTCACAATGTAGTTTCGATTCTTTTATTTTTTGAGAAGGCACAAGGTGGTACAAACTCAGAGAACCTATTGCCTTTATTCTTACTGCAAATAGTCTAATAAATCATATAATTAAAATAGCAATATAATCTGAAATAAACACACATTGACAGTGTTTTAGTCTGCAGTGAAATAATGCAATAATCAATCCTGTCTGATTGCGACATTTATCTTGTATATTTGATAACAATTATCCATGTAATTATAGTTCCATCACTTTAATGACTTCCTTACTTTGCTATAACGCGAAGAGGAACACATTAAGTATATTGAATAGCTACTACTTCAGGACATTTGCAGCCATCATTCTTCATGGATCTGGAACCGACGACTTACCTTCGGGTGAATGTCATGGAGCTGTAAATTAAATCAGGGCAAAAACAACTACAGCCTACTGTACAATTCAGCATTTGGTGTAAGTGTAACTATGAGTAAATTATATATAAATAAAGAACATCAAGATCCTTGGGAAACTAGTTATAGGCCCTTCCTTTTTTTTTAATCGTGTCAATCATACCTGAGAAAAAAAAACATGGTTTTAAGTTTGAGTAAAGTAGACCGTTACAATATTTTCACAAAACAGAACAACTACAGACCTCAGTAATATCCGCCGGTCTTATTCCAGCCTTTATACACTGCATTCTATTGATTAAGTGTACATTTGATGAAGCCAAATCAGCAATGTCAGGAACAGTAACATTTGGCCCAATGGTTCACGGAGACCCGACATCAAAAGACGGAGAAAACTAGTTTATTGAAACCACTCAAAACAAGACAGTGCACCTTAAAAAAAAAAGTTCAATTTCCTGAACACGTCCGAGAGAGAAATTGATCAGTTTGATCTCATTGTAAAAAGTATTTGAAGGTAATATCTAATAAAATGGCTGAATTATATTATATGTACAAAATGACAACACTAATTGAGCATGGGTAAGTAACACTTGTCGACTGCGTATATATGTACAGTATTGACGTATCAAACCAGCTCCACTCAAATATTCAACCGGTTTGAAAAGACGTTGGGGCTGGAAAGCTATTCGTAATGATCTGCGAATAGGTAACAAAGCGTTGATAACCTGTCCATTAGCACAATAAACATGGTATACTAGCTACATAGAGCATTATGAATGCTTTACACCATATTCAATATCTCAGTGCATTTATACAATAAAATGCAATACAAAAGTCCCACGTATAAAAAAAAACCGGAAGTGTCTGTCATGCGAACTTTACCTGAAGGAGTACTTTCAATAACATACATACCATGTCAAACACATTGTTAAGTCCTCAAAATGCTCTTTGTAGCTAGTGGGCAATATTGATTAAAAACTTGGAGATATTTATGTGCCAATAGTTGGATGTAAAGTCTAACCAATAAAATTAAAAATAATAATGTTTAGTTGACTGAAGCAGTTGTTTCAGTGAATGATTTGAAGCCACAATAGCCACCTAAATATCTATCTTCAGAGTGTCAACACAATGCAAGCAGGAGAGCACCACTAATGTCTATCAGGGCCATTTAGAAAATACATGGGAGTAGAGAGGTAGGTTTTACCGCCTTAAAACAGGCATCAATATCAGTTATTTTAATCTGGCAGACCAGTCAGTGCACAGACCCCGAGAAGCCAGGGAAGGATTGTGCTCTCATGCTTCACAAAATGGACACCTCACTTGAATACTCTTACTACTGTAATCCCCATCCATTTACTACACCCAGACCCTCACTACTGTAATCCTAATCCATTTACAATACCCAGACCCTCACTACTGTAATCCCCATCCATTTACAATACCCAGACCCTCACTACTGTAATCCTAATCCATTTACAATACCCAGACCCTCACTACTGTAATCCCCATCCATGTACTACACCGAGACCCTCACTACTGTAATCCCCATCCATTTACAACACCCAGACCCCCACTACTGTAATCCCCAGCCATTTACAACACCCATCCCCTCAGCCTTGTCCCAGACCCTCACTATAGTGTAATTCCCCATCCATTTACAACACTCAGCCTTGTCCCAGACCCTCATTACTACTGTAATCAACCATTTACTACACCCAGCCCCATGGCCTGGTCCCAGAAGGGGATCCTACAAAACAGGATCAATGCATTAGCCAGCTAACTTTGATAAATTACATTTGATTTTCTGGCTCATTAAAAAAGCTGAACTTAGATATGTGTTTTTGGTTGTGGAGTCAAGCTTCTTTTCCAATTAAAAAAAAAGTTATTTCAGAATATTTAAGCAAATTAGCTGGCTAACACATTGGTCCTGCTTTGTAGTATACCGCTCAGGTCTGTATGCGTTTTAGCCAACTAGTCTAGCATTGTTATTGCTATTCAATGTAGTCAAGACTCTGCCAAAATATATACAGATCTGGGACCAGGCTACCACAAACCTCACTGGCTTAAACCAGTGGGATAAGCAACTCAATAAGAAATCAGTGCAGTACATCAGCCAGCCAATCAGAGCACAAGTTTGCAGATAAGAGACCAATTCGGTTCACAGTAGTAGTATTGTCCAGATCTGTGAAGGTTGATCTATCACTAAAATAATTCCATATAAGTCAATCATTTTGTTCTACTTGTGTCAATAATATTAGAGTAATGAAGGGTTCCTTGGAATGTACTTCCTGGTAACACGAAGAAAAAAAATGAAAATCAAGAAGAAAAAAAATAAAAAATAATAAAGTTTTGCCCAAGTATAATCAAGTCCTGAATACCTCTAAAATCACTTAGCAAAGACATGGATTTTCACCTTTGGAATTCAAATGTCATACAGAAGTATACGGAGACTAAAAACAAACGTTTGTCAACAAGTAGCTACATTTTAAGTAGAACTTTTAGAACAAACTGATAAGTCAAAGATTAAAATATCTGTCACATGATCATTCAATGCATAAGAAGTTACGCTAAATTCAGTCAGATTTCACTAATTCTGGGCATCGGGACAAATACAATTTTTTTGGTCAACTGTGCTTCATTTGGTCAATAACAGCACAACTTTGCAACTTAAGTGAGAGTAAATCTAAAATAACTATTTCGTAAAATTCAACATGAAAAATGTATGCAGGCAAAAACGTACACATGTAAATTATTATTAAGTGTCAAAACCCCAGTAAACAGTTTATTACAACACAGAATCTATTTTAATATTCAAAGCAGAGACATTTACAAACATTATCCTAAACGAGAAAAGTAGGGAGGGGCACGAGAGGAAATGAAGATGAAAAAAAACAAAAAACCCTCCCTGTAAAAATCAGCTTTAACCTGACAAAATGTACACATTATAGCAGTCAAAAGTTGTCCGTTTTGGAATAGAGCAGGCAAATGTAGTCATTTGTTATTTTCGCTAAGCTTGAAAGAAGCCTGTCAACACAGGTAGATAATCATTTTTTCATTCACATCAAATAAAATTTCAGTAAAATAAAAATAGCTGTTGAGAAGTTTTTTTTTTATATATACCATGAGAATGATTTTAAAGAACACTACTTATAACCTTACACAGCTGTGAGCGATTCCCAGGTAGTCAGTCCCCTGGTAACCATGGAGACACAGACAAAGGGGGGGGGGGGGGGGGTAGTTGACAAGGCGATCCTGATGTAGGGCCTGCTGGTTGTGAAGAGGCGTCCTCGTCCCTGTCCTCTTCCGTAGGCTGAAATGTGTGAAAACGAAGGGTGGAGTTTGGTTTGGGGCAGCCCAACAATATACAGTTTGTTGTTTGTGTCATATCCCCTCTAATTTTACAGCACACACACAGACACACAGAGGACACTAAACAAATACATGCAGGCACTGTTCTTTCTAATGGTAGTCAACTTGTCAAGAGAGTGATTCCACATTACAGTGAGTAAGAACAACGTAGTGGCCCACAATGACTGACCCTGCTATACTGTTGAGATCTGAATTTAGAATGTACTCAAGTGTGTCATGCACTAAGTACTCAACTCATTTCAGACAAGGTTTTACAATCAGTTTGTGTGGATTGGATAAACCTGTTTAAATTGGTGCTCACAGAACATCTTATAATCTAATCTGAAAGTCCTTGGGCAGAAGATGGTATCTACAGAACGCTCAACCCCAACCCCTAGACCGAACGTACTTCTCAATATCTTTAGAGGATTAACACAGATGGACACAATATGGTATTAAGTCTACCTTGTCCTCTGATAGGTGGAAGTAAATGTGAGAATTCCACCTATCAAATCCTCTCAGATTTTCAACAAGTCCATAAAACCAAAAGGTGTTAGCGGCCAGTTTGGGGGATCGGTCCCCTAGTCTGAGAGGTGACGAGGGCATAGTTCTCCCCAAACGTTAATGTGGATTTTACCGATTGGATAGGATTTAAAACGCATAGAAATAATAAATAGAACAGACGAGTCATTGACTTGAATGCAGACCCTCGTTCTAGTCATTCTACAGCTATGCATTTAAACCTATCCGATAGGTGAAATCCAATTAGATAACATTTGTGCCCGGAGCACTGGGAAAAGCAGAGGACAAACATGGTCAGATCTCCATAGAGGAATGGTATTATTACATCAGGATAAAATGTAGAAAAACACACTCTTATCCCTACACACATGTATCAGTAGTCTGAAACAACTCTCACAGCCAGAGCCTGGCATGCACAGGATCAACATCACACTGACAATTCATTGGAATTGCAAACCACATAACCATTCATTAATATTTCAGTTCATAGATCACCCCCCAGACAGTTTCCAAACTCATACACCAGGTAAAAGGAATATTCTGTACGTTTTGGTTGTCGATGACAATTTACATTTATAAAAATAACTAGTTAATAGCCTAGTAATTATTAGTTTAATTGTTTATCAATATCATTTTTAAATCAAATTGAAGCCAGGTTTTGCTCAATTAGTGAATTTACATGGTGCATAGTTGGCAATATCACATTTTTAAAAATAGTTACTACTACCAACATTTCATTGAACAGATGTCCCATCACCCTCCGCACAATCATTTCAGATCCATTGAGCATCTCAAAGGGCCCACAGCATCACCAAGACATGTTCTCAAAACACTTAACAATTAGAATTATAACTAATGGACTAAAGAATGTGACCAGTTGCTGTTTTTGGTACTAACTTCCTGCAGAGTCTATTTTTGCTGGAGACATTGAACGAGTTTAAGGTGGTTGGAACAGTCGTCAAAATTAACCTTCTTGAGATGGTGTGGACACCAATGAGTGTTTTAGGAACCACATGATGCGTAGTTGTGAAGGATGAACACACCAGAGAGAGAGAGAGAGACAGTTAAAAACAGACTTAGAAATATGTTATCAGGAAATCAGCGCTGCTTTCTCCATGCCTGCAAAACATCACTGACACCTATAGACAAAATTGGAAAAATAGCTAGTCATTTCTTCCCTGTAAGTGGGCACATATGATCCCAACGCTAAATGAAACAAATGTTGAGGATCTGTGAACATAGATTGACAGGTAGTAAGCGTAGATCAAAGCATTTCCTTTACCATGAAGTGAGACCAATAGGAGTACAGGTTAATAAAGTAACCTCTCTTCACTTTGTTTCCTCGTCATTTAAAAAGTAATGACCAAAACTTTTAGATTGAATTTTTTTAGATTGATTTTGTGAGTTGTATTATTTAAAAGTCTTACGTTTATTTGAATAATTTAACAAAATGCTATTGCCATTTAAAAATGGGAGGGGGGGGGGAGGGGGGGTGATTCAGAGAAGTTACTGCAATCAAACATGTACATTCCAAAGGAGTTATCCCATTTAATGCGAGCATGGAGTCACTACTCAGCAAACTAACCGAGCCAATACAAAATAATACATCAGTTAGCGGTAACACAATCAGATGTCGGGGTACACATTCAAATCACTACTGGGATTTACAAACGGCAACATTACATTTGAGACAAATACCACAATTATTTTCTTGACTTCACCATTTCAGTGAAACACCCATCGACCTTCAATTCCTACAAGATATTTGGTACCAAGTCAAAAATGGTCTATTTCAAACTACAGCCTAAAAACAAGACAACCGACAGTGAAATCTCGAGATCCACTTCAAAATAGGTGTACCATTAGAAACATTAAAATATCCACATTAACAAAATGGCTGCCGTTGAATTGTGGACAATAGTGATGATTCTTTAGTCCTCATTGAAATATCAGATAAGTACTGTACCTGTATTGATTGATATTATCAGCATTTTTTCCAAGTACTCTACCCTCTGACAAAAATATTTTATGGTTTTCTTATTCGTTTACGGGATCAGCACATTGTGAAGCCCAGTATTAAGGGAAGAAAAGTAATCAAATTGACCTCACATTTACACGCAAACAGACATTGCTAGGGCCCTATAAAATCAATTGAACATTTTCCGTGTGTGTGTGTGTGTGTGTGTATATATATATAATAAAAACATTGTATGTTCTAAGTGCACAACCTTGTTTAAACAGGAGACCAGAAATTTACATTTTTGGGTGTAGTTACCCTTTAATTCAACTGTGCACCAGTATTTTGGGGTGTAGTTACCCTTTAATTCAACTGTGCACCAGTACCAGGGGTGTAGTTACCCTTTAATTCAACTGTGCACCAGTGAGCGTCACTGTTTGACGAGTGATGTTTCTGTAGCACCTCATGTGATTGCAGAGTTTGCTAAACAAATGGCCAGTGGATTTATGCAAATAATCACGATACCATTCTGCCAAGTAAATATTAACTACAGAGAAGCCCGTGTTTAACTGAGAATGTTTTTGAGGAAAACCTTTCCATCTACCAGAAGACTGTCGTCGTTATATTAGCATCATCGCTAACGGCTTAACAAAGTGGTGGACAGTCGCGGACAGACCAGACACTGACGTTTCCTCTTCAGAAAGTTAAAGAACAATAAGACTCACTGATGCATTTCATTCATATTTTATGATGATCTTGGACCCATTTAGTCGACGCCCCACCGGCCTCGGCACATTTAGTCGACGCCCCACCGGCCTCGGCACATTTAGTCGACGCCCCACCGGCCTCGGCACATTTCGTCGACGCCCCACCGGCCTCGGCACATTTCGTCGACGCCCCACCGGCCTCGGCACATTTCGTCGACGCCCCACCGGCCTCGGCACATTTCGTCGACGCCCCACCGGCCTCGGCACATTTCGTCGACGCCCCACCGGCCTCGGCACATTTCGTCGACGCCCCACCGGCCTCGGCACATTTCGTCGACGCCCCACCGGCCTCGGCACATTTCGTCGACGCCCCACCAGCCTCGGCACATTTCGTCGACGCCCCACCGGCCTCGGCACATTTCGTCGACGCCCCACCGGCCTCGACACATTTCGTCGACGCCCCACCGGCCTCGACACATTTAGTCGACGCCCCACCGGCCTCGACACATTTAGTCGACGCCCCACCGGCCTCGACACATTTAGTCGACGCCCCACCGGCCTCGACACATTTAGTCGACGCCCCACCGGCCTCGACACATTTAGTCGACGCCCCACCGGCCTCGACACATTTAGTCGACGCCCCACCAGCCTCGACACATTTAGTCGACGCCCCACCGGCCTCGACCCATTTAGTCGACGCCCCACCCCTCAACCCATTTAGTCCGCCCCACTAGCCTCGACACATTTAGTCGACGCCCCACCCACGTCCCACTAGCCTCGACCCATTTAGTCGACGCCCCACCAGCCTCGACACATTTAGTCGACGCCCCACCAGCCTCGACACATTTAGTCGACGCCCCACCAGCCTCGACACATTTAGTTGACTTCCTACTAACATGATTGAATATTGGTTCATTCCGTTTTAATGTCTGGATTCGGTGGTTCTGTCCACATTCTCCACAACGTGGATTTTACAGGGCCATACACTGCCATGAAGTATGTGTATATAGCCCCATGTTACCATCAAGGTACACAAAATGGATCAAAAAAACATGAGCCATCATTTTTTTGGAAATCAATCCTTCAATGTCATGGAAAAAACGCACAAAAAAAATGGCACATACAGAAATGATATGTAAAAGGTAAAAACCGTGTTAATCTAATGTTAACAGCACCAAAAGCAGTAGCAACACTCAAAATGGTCTGTTGTACAAAAACCGGGGCTTTAGAGTGAAGACCAACTACGCTACAGGAGAGATAGTGGGCTAGTTACCTAGTTACCACATTCCTGTCAAACGTTAAGGGAGTAAGACCAGATAACTATATGCCTAAAAATTCATATAGACAAAACATTTTACCAGCTTGATATTAATGTCATTAATTATACAAAAACATTAACAAATATTATTTTTCTTCAAGACCATCAATTTCAGCGTGATAAAAATACAAATATGGCAGATATGTGTCAAAGTTCACAGACGATAATACCAAAATCCTTTCCATTATTTAAACCCCAAAACCATACTTTGGCTTATATTAGAGAACTGAGAGTGGTTTTAAAATAGTTTAGACATTTCAATTTGCATGTAACCATTACCTCAGGTTAGCAAGAGTCAGAACCACCTACACAGTTTTGGTCATCATTTGGTGGCCTACAAAACAACTCATACAAACAACCCCCTTAAGTTGTACCGTCACAGAGTTCAACCTTTGACCCCTGCAAAATGTAGACTAATCATTTCTTGGCACATTGTGGCATCAGGTGTCAAAGAAACCCTTCAATAAACAATTGGCGTATTTTACAACCTTTCACAGGTGTTGATCATTTGTCATAAAGTACTTTTTCCATCTTAAGAGATTTAAAACATTTTCAAGCTTACCAGGGCTTCCATATAAAACGCCCCCTACAACACACACTCATGCAGTAGAAGCCTGACGACACAGTCAATGTTCAAAGGATGAAAGTAAACACAGTCAAAACCTACAACAAGTTTCAGACAAATAATATATATTTACACACATGGCAGCAATGAGTCAGTTCTGGTCAAGACTACAATAATGACCGCTGGAACAATGCCTTTACCTACCACCTCCACCTACCGTCGGGCTCCGCAGGGCGCGTCATGTCCCGCTCGTGGGCCTCTTGTTCTGGGCCGTAGCGACCTGGCCCCTGGCCTGCATTAAGCTGAGGGAGAAGAGTGGGTGACATGGTTACGGGTAAGGAGTTTGAACGGGGAAATACACACCTCCGCTAACGATGTCGGTACTCCCTCTCACGGTCTCTTTCTCGTTCTCGTTCTCTGTCCCCGCGGTGCCTCTCTCTCTCCCGGCTGCGTTCGCGGTAGTAGTCCTCGTGGCGGTCGCGGCTACGGGACTTGTGGCGCCGGCTCTTCTCCCGGGATCGGCTGTGGTCACGCTCCCTCGACCTCTCGCGTCTTTTAGGGGCAGAACTTACATTCATACATCAAACTCTTAACCAACCGCCAAAGCAGGTCTGTCCATCGGCCAAAACCATCAATCATTTCATAAACAATAACGTCACCAATACAACTGTCACTAACACTTTGATCTGTCAATCAATTACATTTGAGACAGTATTACCCAGACTGTTTTATAATAAGTGCATTCAACTACAGTTGGTAAAACACACATCACAACCATTCCCAGTCAATAAGAACAGAATAGTACAGGAATACAGGCACAATGACTAGCAGGTAGCGAACATCATCCTGAATTATCAGACGACACCTTCAATTCATTCACTTCTCTCAGTTATCTGTTATAACAACCAGGGTTGAAGTCAAATCGGTTCATTCCCTTATAATTCCAGTCAATTCAGAAAGTAAACCATATTAAAACTCAAGAAGAATTTGAATTACTGTGTGCTCCCTGAATTGAAACTGACCCCCCCCCCCCCCCCCCTCCCTGAATTGAAATGGAACTGACCCTCCCCCCCACTCCCTGAATTGAAATGGAACTGACCTCCCCCCCCACCCCTGAATTGAAATGGAACTGCCCCCCACTCCCTGAATTGAAATGGAACTACCCCCCCGAGTTGAAATGGAACTGCCCTCCCCCCTCCCCGCCAACCCTGACAGGAACCACAGGAGAATGAGGAAGAGGTTGTATTTACCTGGAGGCAGAGCCGTAGGACTTGTTCTCGATGCCGTGGAGACAGTCCTGTAGAGAGCTGATGAGAACTTTACAGCGGTCGTCAGCAGAGACCTTGGACTGCTTGATCAGAGAGATGGCTGTCACCAGAGTCTCTATGGCACTGCCGTAGTCAGCTGATGGAGAGAGGAAGACATTAACATCACATGGTACAGCTCAGACACTTAGATAAGGGTCACTTGTGAAAGTACGCAATACAATCTACAGCACATAGATAAAAATGTGTGTGTGTGTGTGTGTGTGTGTGTATTCAGCCCCACGGTAGAGTGTGTTGTAGTATTTGTGAGGTGTGTGTGTGTGTGTGTGTGTGTGTGTTCAGCCCCTCGGTAGAGTGTGTTGTAGCATTTGTGAGGTGTGTGTGTGTTTAGGGCATGATCCATACCAGCGCTAGCATCTGACACCGCCCTAGAGATGGCACTACTGGAGATGGCTCGGTTCCGGTTCATGATCTCCTCAAACTCTGCCTCGCTCAGCGGTGTCCGCGCCGACTCCATTTCCCTGGGACAGAGACAAGCAGGAAGGAGACAAGCAGGAAGGAGACAGCGTCAGTATCGAGAGAAAAAAAAAAAAAAAGTTGTCAAACTCAACAAACTCAGAACCACTAGATACAGGAAAGAGGACGTTTTAGAGGAAGGAAAAGCTATTTTTTTAGTCTTTCCTAACTCCTCGCCTTCTCAAAAGTCATTGGAGGAGAAGGTCAGAGGGGAGGGACCATGACTGTTCTCCACCAATTAATTTTGCGAGGTCGCGCAAAATTGAGAAATTGATCAAGCGCAAGAGAGATTGAGAAAACAGAGGGGTGAGACAATCAGATGAGTCAAGGAACACACAGTTAATGGACAGCTAAAAACGACACAGCAGACGCAAACCACGTTATCCAAGCCTGTGGGAATTAACACCAGTGATAACTAGCTAATCTAAGGAAACACACAAGACACACCACACAGTTTACTAACGCTTATCAAAATCATAGCTCGGCCAATCCATCAATCACAACAAGCATCCACTCTCAAAATTCAACAAAGCCAGGCACCAGGTCATTACAGGGGAAGCTAGTTCCTAATGTTCGTTCAGCGGGTCTGGCAGTATTTCTACTAACCCTGGGTCACTCGCATTGTGCAAGTGCTGGCCGCCATTTTTCAGATCGACCAGACCCTCGTTAATCCAGGGGTCTGGGCAGCCGCGGGGCAGGGGGGCCCTGAGGTCAAACTCACAGATTAGCGGGGGACGCTGGTTACTGTAGGCAGCCAGAGGAGGGAGGGAGGGAAGGGTGGATGGAGGAAGGGAGATTCAGGAGGGTCACTAAAGAAACCACGCTTCGTAGCCAAAATACTAAAAGACCCCCCCCCCCCCCTTTAAAAGACACCCCCCAACACAAACACAAAACGATGGCGGACTGTTGCTAAGGGAACCTGACAGCGCTATAAAACAAGGTGTTGGATGATGCCCTGGTGTTGCTTCTACCACAGCTGTTCTACATACTGAAATACATTCAGACTAAAACTGGCAGTATTTGTCATTCAATAGATCAGTTGTTTTCTTCCAACACGAACCATCATCTAGAGTAGAGTAAAGGAGGTTGGAACAGAACCAAAGGAGAAGAGGGAAACTGACTTTCTGTAGAACTGGCAGTACGTGACGTCATGATCCTGTCGGGTTATATTACCTGCCGGGGGGGCCGAAGTCTCCCCGGTCATACGGAGGTGGCCGTCCATAGGGGTCGTTGGGCCCGTTGGGGCCCCTGCCGTCTCCTCCAGGAGGGCCCCCCATGTTGTTAGGACCCCCAGGAGGAGGGAAGAACGCTGGGTTGACATGGGGAGCCGGTGGGGGGCCTCCAGGTCGGGGCCCGGTCATGTGTGGTGGGGGAGCGAGGGCCAGAGGTGGTCCAAGGGGCCCGGGGGGGCGAGGGGGGAAATGACCCGGGGGTGGAGGGCCCTGTTGGGGGGGTGGGGGGCCAGGAGGAGGGCCGAAGCCGTGTGGGGGAGGGCCAGGGGGGAGAGGACCCATGGGGGGCTGGCCGAACTGGCCGGGGAACATGACCGGGGGTGGGGGGCGGTCGCCACGGTTGGGGGGGCCTTGCATGGGAGGGGGGAGGCCCTGTCCTGGGGGAGGGGGGCCTAGGGGTCCAGGGGGACCTAGTGGGCCAGGAGGGGGTCGAGGTGGGCCCTGCATACCACCTGGAACACAGAAACACAAAACAGAAACTTCTTGAGTTTGGATTCCCTACCAACTGTTTGAAAGCAAATTAAAGCATTATGGTGACCCAGTGTCAGTAGACGGCGCCGAGACGTTCCCAGTGTCAGTAGACGGCGCCGAGACGTTCCCAGTGTCAGTAGACGGCGCAGAGACGTTCCCAGTGTCAGTAGACGGCGCCGAGACGTTCCCAGTGTCAGTAGACGGCGCCGAGACGTTCCCAGTGTCAGTAGACGGCGCCGAGACGTTCCCAGTGTCAGTAGACGGCGCCGAGACGTTCCCAGTGTCAGTAGACGGCACCGAGACGTTCACAGTGTCCGTAGACGGCACCGAGACGTTCCCAGTGTCAGTAGACGGCACCGAGACGTTCACAGTGTCCGTAGACGGCACCGAGACGTTCCCAGTGTCAGTAGACGGCACCGAGACGTTCCCAGTGTCAGTAGACGGCACCGAGACGTTCCCAGTGTCAGTAGACGGCACCGAGACGTTCCCAGTGTCAGTAGACGGCACCGAGACGTTCCCAGTGTCAGTAGACGGCACCGAGACGTTCCCAGTGTCAGTAGACGGCACCGAGACGTTCCCAGTGTCAGTAGACGGCACCGAGCAGTTCTTGGAATCCAGAGACCACGAACAGGGAACTCAAGTACTGCAGAAAATATCTTTGCTTGGGTTTGATGACTTCTGGATAGGAATTGTGACATTTTAAGTTGCATGACGTGTTGGTGAGAAGATATGAAAAATGCTCAAATGTGTGATCCTATCCTGTATGTTTAAGTCACTGCCTTGGAGGCCACCTTGACTTAGTGGGATCAAAGTTCAAGCCGAGAAGGCAACACAGCAAAGGACTCAAAACAAAAGCTGTGAATACTGACGTTGTACAACGTGAAGGACCACATTCACATCTCTGTTTGACACAAGGGGCGGGCTGCATCAACTCTTAAACTGGGTTAAATCATCTTGTTGCACCACATTTTGCACCAAATTTTAAACCTAGTTTTAAATTAAATCCTAGTTAAACCTAGTTTTAAATTAAATCCTAGTTAAACCTCGTTTTAAATTAAATCCTAATTAAATGAAACCTAGTTTTAAATGAATCCTAGTCAAATTAAATCCTAGTTAAATTAAATCCTAGTTAAACCTAGTTTTAAATTAAATCCTAGTTAAACCTAGTTTTAAATTAAATCCTAGTTAAACCTCGTTTTAAATTAAATCCTAATTAAATTAAACCTAGTTTTAAATGAATCCTAGTAAAATTAAATCCTAGTTAAATTAAATCCTTCCTCTAATCTATGTTCACTTTAAACCTAGATACAAAACGACAGAGTTCCTCAGAGAATAATTAGAGACCATTTGAATCCTGTTGAGATAATAATTAACTAACTCATTATTAATAGGCTATGTACGTTCCCAATTTGTACAACAATTGAATTGGGGCTTGTGATATGCCCAGCCTTGGTACGAATGATGATGTTATGGAACCTGCTGTAACAGGCCTGATAACAGTAACATTGCAGTGAAGTAGCATTAACCTTCATTTTAACATGCATTATAGGGATTGATATTGACCAGTTATTTATGCTTCCTAAATATTGGCGGGAGGAGTTGTCCATCGTCATAATGGGAGTTGTGGAGAGGGGCAAACTGCTGGGGAATCATCTCGCATATCTTCTGGGTGATCGGAGACCCGCCCTCTGGTCTGAAATAGACCCCGCCGGTCTTCTGCCACATCCTTTTTGGCTTTCTCTTGTTAAAATGATTAATTCCCCCAGCACGCTTTCATCCGATTTGGGTCCCTCTTCTCTTTAATCCGTGTCGATCCATTAAATCTGTCTCATAAAATGGCCCTACCTTCTTTTTGACAGTTGTGTTGTCAGTCTTTTTATCCTCCAGTACTTTACTAAATGCCTCCATCAGCTCCGACAATAAATAAATATATTTATTTTTTAATAAACTGATATATTTGAACTTATTTGACTTGCCATGGTCAGGTGGCTAGCGGACAAATAAGTGGCTAAATAACGTTAAGTAATGACAATAATACATAATATTGCATGCTAGCTAGCTTGGTTTATAAACTAGCTAGGGCCTCCCGAGTGGCGCAGTGGTCTAAGGCACTGCATTGCGAGCTGTGCCATGAGATTCTGGGTTCAAATCCAGGCTCTGTCCCAGCCGGCCGCGACCAGGAGACCCATGGGGTGGCGTACAATTGGGAAGGGTTTGGCCCAGCGTCGTCCGGGTTAGGGGAGGGTTTGGCAGACAGGGATGTCTTTGTCTCATCGCGCACTAGCGACTCCTGGGGCGGGCCGGGCGCAGTGCACGGTCACCAGGTGTTACGGTGTTTCCTCAGACACATTGGTGGTTAAGTGGGCATTGTATCAAGAAGCAGTGCGGCTTGGTTGGGTCGTGTTTCGGAGAACGCACGGCTCTCGACCTTCGCCTCTCCCGAGTCCATACTGGAATTGCAGCGATGGGACAAGACTAACAACCAATTGGATACCAGAAAAAGGGGAAAAAAATAAATTAGCTAGCCACAGTAGCTAACGAATAACAGATTTTATTTAAAATCAGAACCACGATGTAGTTCTAGTAGTTCTAACATTGTTTTTGTTTTTTTATAACGAAACAGCAACTTTGTGGCCTCATTTGTCAAGTAGGCTAGCTACTTCGTTTCAACTCACAAAATACCTCACATATTGATGTCACTGATCATATTTTAAAACTGTTAATCATGGATTTACTGATCCAGATTTGAAATGAAGTGGTGCAACACATCTGATTAATTATAAACCTAGATTAGCTCTAATCCCAGATGAATTATAAACCTAGATTAGCTCTAATCCCAGATTAATTATAAACCTAGATTAGCTCTAATCCCAGATGAATTATAAACCTAGATTAGCTCTAATCCGAGATGAATTATAAACCTAGATTAGCTCTAATCCCAGATGAATTATAAACCTAGATTAGCTCTAATCCCAGATGAATTATAAACCTAGATTAGCTCTAATCCCAGATGAATTATAAACCTAGATTAGCTCTAATCCCAGATGAATTATAAACCTAGATTAGCTCTAATCCCAGATGAATTATAAACCTAGATTAGCTCTAATCCCAGATGAATTATAAACCTAGATTAGCTCTAATCCCAGATGAATTATAAACCTAGATTAGCTCTAATCCCAGATTAATTATAAACCTAGATTAGCTCTAATCCCAGATGAATTATAAACCTAGATTAGCTCTAATCCCAGATGAATTATAAACCTAGATTAGCTCTAATCCCAGATGAATTATAAACCTAGATTAGCTCTAATCCCAGATGAATTATAAACCTAGATTAGCTCTAATCCCAGATGAATTATAAACCTAGACTAGCTCTAATCCCAGATGAATTATAAACCTAGACTAGCTCTAATCCCAGATGAATTATAAACCTAGATTAGCTCTAATCCCAGATGAATTATAAACCTAGATTAGCTCTAATCCCAGATGAATTATAAACCTAGATTAGCTCTAATCCCAGATTAATTATAAACCTAGATTAGCTCTAATCCCAGATTAATTATAAACCTAGATTAGCTCTAATCCCAGATTAATTATAAACCTAGACTAGCTCTAATCCCAGATTAATTATAAACCTAGATTAGCTCTAATCTGAGATTAATTTAAACCATGTTGGTGCAACCCACCCTAGGCGTCCTGTGAATTAAAATTCAAGATTGAGCGAGATTATAGATTTTGCAAGCTATTAGCAACGAAAGCCAAGAACCAGTTGGCCGAGTATCAGGACAGACAGGTCTGGATGGCTGGAAAGACCATCTTGGTATGGAGCAGGCAGGAGTGACTGGTCCAGATGGTAAGAGGTCAGCCATCTAAGACAACCCTTCTATACTCATTGTGTTGTCTAGCTTCCAAGAGTGCTGGACAGCCACTCTGTCAGAACAGCCAATAGAAACAGAACAAGCAACACAGCATATAAAGATTGACAGTTAAGACAGAATGATCAATAACCCAGGACTTAAAGTGTGTGTGGGGGGGGGGGGGGGAGGGGAGAAGAAGCTTGGTCAGACAGTCAGTCAGTGCAGGACTCCATAGACAGACAGGCCTTAATAAAGAGTCTTGGTCAGTCAGTCAGTGCAGGACTCCATAGGCAGACAGGCCTTAATAAAAAAGAACATGTAAGCAGGGGGTAGAGGGGGCGCGGGGGGGAGTAATCATTCTTATTTAATACATTAGCACTGTGAAGGGTTGCAAAAATCCAAAACATTACCAAAACTCCCAAAAATTCCAGGTTGGAAGATTCCATTGTAGCAAATTCCCTGAGAATTACATAAACCCTCCAGCTGGGATTTCTGGAAAATCTGGGATTTTTGGGAATATTTGGGGAAGATTTGCCAAACCCAAGAACTGTTGTCAACAGGAGTCGAGGCATTTCACCTCTGGGTCGCCAATTCCCATCACGTCCCGGCGGGAAGCAATTGAAATTCATATCCATCAGGTGGCCTTCTTGGTGTCTATGGTTAATGAGTTCAGGTGGCCTCATCCCCGACCCTAGTGGGAGGAAAAACACAATCACAACAAGGCTGTGACCACACTGGCCATCCGGCCAATGGCAGAAGCGCAGCTAGCAACACAGGAAGAAGTTGCCAAAGCAAAAAATGTATTGTGTTTTTTAAAATTATTATTATCTTAAGGGGGCGGGGGGTAAAGACGGGGGCAAACTGGATAAAACAAATGTTGAATAATACCCCCTCCCCCCATCCCAACACAATCCAAGTACTTCACTCAACTTCTGAAAGCAAGGGGACAGAGAACAGTAGTCAGAATTTAATGAAACAGACTAAATGTGTAGAGATGGTAGGTTGGTGCTATCCAATCCTTCCCACATATGGTCACGTAGAAGACAGGATAATACAACCAGACAGGAGGAGCCATCTTCAGTTCAGTCCATGCAGTGCATAACACCAACAGTAGTGGCCTGGCTGTCAGTGGAAGATCCATTCACACTGCTTACAGCAGAAACAGTACACCAGAAAGGAAGCCATTTCATTGGTTGAAAATCAGGGCACGGTTTAAATTTAACCAATTAAAACGGGCTTCCTTTCTGTATTGTTTTTCAGGGTATCTGCAGGTTCCATTTAGTTGAATTGAAGACTAACAACTTTTTTTAACTCCACTTTGAACACAATTAAATAGTTATTTTGAGGCCTGCCACAGCTGCTAATATTCCCCTCCAGAAATGAGCCCATGATGGTAAAAGGAGTCTTTTTGGGACTGGCTGTTAAACAGACATAAAATAAGTTAACCATTTCATCTATTTGTTCAGGGAACACATGATGAAAATACAACCATGTACAACACGGCAAAATAGGATCCAGAATAAATCAGATATATATATTTGGATCTTTAGACATTTTTTAATCATTGCATTTGTATGGGCTAATAGGAGTACGGCCAAATGTTCAAAACATTTTAGATCAAAACAATATCATAAAATAGCTAAATTAATCCTTGGTAATACCTTCTTAAAACAATTTCATATAGTTTAGTAGACCCCCCCCCCCACCCAGTTTAGACTGGGATTAGAATGACAATTTTAAGACAGACTTCTTAAGAACCAGCAGACACCCTGGTTTTAGCCGAGAGCCGTGCGAACGGACCGACCCGACTGCTGGAGTGGGAAGAGTACTCACCTGGGAAGTGTGGCGGGGGCCCTCCGGGTCCGATGGGCCCAGGGAAGCGGTCTCCTCCAGGGCCAGGAGGCCCAGGGAAGCGGCCTCGGCCCCTACCCATGCCCATGGGGAAGCCACCGCGGGGGCCCATGGTGGGGGGTCCCGCCTTCCCATCTCCGGACATCTGCCCACCCGATGTACCTGGGCATAAAGGGAAAGAAGAGGGCAGAGAGAACATTCAAATCCCCAACTCGTTGTGCTCACCCAATTAGGTAGTTCTGGACGCTAAAAAAACGAATTAGTTCACTAAATCAACGTATTTATTCAATGTAGTTATTAATCAAATGTATAAACTATTCTTATAGAATTTCTGCATTGACAGCAGAGGCAGACTCAAGCCCCAAATACTTGGGTCTGCTTCAGCGTATTTGGGTCTTCCCAGGTTATCAGACCTACCTTGTCATTAAACCGTGCAGAAAAACCAGATAACTCATTTATAATTATTATTCTATAACTCTAATTGCCCATCCCCGTGTGGAGGCACGCAGGTTCACCTACTTTTCCGAGACTGCATCTCGAACTGGCTGAGGGACTGTTTGTTGCAGGGGGTAACAATGGGGTTCTGTCCGTGGAGCTCCCGTTTAGCCAGCAGGTCCAGTAGCTTCCTAGAGGACGTGTCTGAGCCCACACACACCAGGGCAAACCTAATGGGACACACCAGGGCATAACGGGACCAAGTCACCATCTCTTTCTTTCCTTCTGGCTTTTATGGGGTATTTATTTTCTGTTTTTCTCTTTAAAATAACTGAATAAATGAAGATCAACGTACAACTACCTGTGTGTAGTTCAAAGGTATTAGGAAAGTCAACCACAAAAAAAAAAAACACTGTCTGTTCAGAGTGTCAGTGTGTAATGAGGGATCATGAAAGGCAAGGAGAAAGCTCACCCTTTACTCTGGCCGTTGGCTCTGTTCTCAAAGAACTTGATCTCCAGCAGATCCTTAATGCCTATTGATCCAATGGCGTCTGTCAAATCTTCGTCTGTTGTCCACTGGAAAGGGGAGACATTTTTGTATTTTATTTTTTACATCAAGACCCATTACATAATCGAAGCACATTAAGGGCTAGTTTCCCTGACCCCGACTAAGCCCATCTCTGGACTAAAAAAAACACTTCCAATGGAGATCCGCAAAGACCCACTGAGCACGCTTTTTATCTCCGGAGATAAGCTTCATCTGGGTCTGAGTAACTGGCCCGTTTATATTAATCTTTGTTATTCAGCAGGCGCTCTAATCCAAACCCATAACCTACCCATGTGAGATTGCCTATGTACAGGGCGATCCGCTTGCCAGTGTACGTGTAAACCACGTTGGGCGGGGTGCTCTTGTTCCCCTCGGAGCCAGCAGGTGGGGGTAGGTTGTCCAGGTAGTCCCGGTCCTCAGGTGCGTCTCCGTTATTATTGGCCGAAGGAGAGATAACATCGTCATACAAGTCTATCTGGTCATGGGCAGGGTAGTCTGATTCCTGTGGGGGGAATAGAACACAATAGGTCAACCTTACATCACAGTCAGTCAATCAATAGTTGTGCTCCAGAATGTCTTAAACTCTTCACGTCAATGTTGGGTCCTACAGATGATATGAACAAAGACGATCTGGAACGAGCCCCAACAACATGCTTAGACACGTGTGACGGTCAGAGAGCAGAATGAGGTCTTAGCTGTTTTGCAGTTAAAACGATGTGTGATATTCAGGACATTAAATACAAAAGAAGCAGACATTACTGCACATCTGAATAGGCAAACAATGTGAGCCATATTATCTAGCCAACATTTCAACGGTAACAGTGTGTTGCCTAGAGCTGGTTGTATTTTCAATCCAACAGTATAATATGTTGGACAGTCCCCGTGCTAATGAGGTCCTAACAAACACTTCCGGGTACTTTGCTTTGAGTCAACAAAACATTTGAATACGTAAAACATTCAAATGAGTGTTTGCAATATGCAGATTTGTTTGGCACAAATGGACTACTGCTCTGGAGATTATGACTTTGAACGTTTTTGAAATATCCCTTTAAAGTGCAAAGAAGCACATTGAAAAGACTCGGCAAGCATGAGAAACCTCAGCATACACAACACTTCAGTCTACACACACACTGCATCAGAGTGCAGTTGGCAATCTTTGCACAAAGCTTATATGCGAAACCATAGCGATTTCTCACACAAAAATGCAGATCTGGGTCAAATATCCCCCACGTAAATTAACAAAGCAGAGCTAACAAGTCCTATGTGATTGATCAATGAGATTCAAACTAATCTCAAAACGAATAGCAGTTCCATCTGAACTATTCATGTGACAAATACAGTTTGATTTGAATAGCATTTCCATTTGGCATTAAAAATGCAGTAAATAAACAAAAATATCAGATTTAGAAAGGCAGTTGATAAAATAAAATAAAAATCATTAATGTTTGTGCAACATGGTATCTTGAAAACGTTTTTTTTGCTTTGAGAAAAATTAAAAGATTAACATCAACATAACAGCTAACTTCAGCCTAGCCAGCAAGCAGGGGGAGTGACGCCGAGAGCGCAACAACCTTTTAAACAGTCGCCGACCGGAGGGAAACTACACTTTAATTATATTTAAAAAATAAACTCGTTATTAGCACAGTCCCTACTGTTTTATACTATTAGCCAAACAGTTACACGGTAATGTGTAACTAGGTAGTTGAATACCAATATAATGTTAGCGCACGACGACAAAGCAGGCCACGGTGTTTTTGTGTTGCGGAGGCCTTCCCCGCCACTTCGCCTCCGGTACAACACTGTCGTTAACAATGGAACGACCACGTTGGCTTGCAAAGTGAAACATATTTACCTATCAAAATGTATACATTAGCCAACAAACATCAAACTAAGGAGGGACACAACATCCACGTTACTATTTTTTTATTAAATATTTGACAAGTCATTGCGTAGTTGCAATTCAAAAACGCTGCGACGAACACAGGCAATCGCTTTGCAGGTCTCATCGGACGCCAGATAACTCGGTTTAACTTTCAACAAGCATTTTAGCAAATAAAATTCATAAGGCAAACCAAAAATATGTCTATAACGGTGCAAGATTTAAACAAATGTAACGGTTTTGCATACCTGGTTGAAATCCTCTTCAACATCGGCGTAGATGTCGATGTGATCAACTCCGTCAGCCATTTTCCAGACCACCTCCTCCACCGATCGACCTGAACAAGACAAAATGCAAACAGGAAAGCAGAAAACGTCACATCTGGGGACATGAATCCTAGTTATCACATTTTCTATTAAAAACATTGTCAAATTGTTTGAATGACGGTGGTGTTTTGTTTGGGGTACATTTAACTGTGTACATTATGTATAAACATGAGGTTTATGCTTATTTTGTCTAAATGTTCTCTTATTCACTGGTTTATTGCATATCAATTCTTATTACTCATACCCTGAGTATAGTAGGTTACTGTATAAAAAAATCGTATTTAAGATGATTTATTCTGCATTGGCTTGAAGAGAAGAGAGGGGTGTGCAGTGAATTCGCACAATCTGCAAAATACTCTCTAAATTAGGTGGATTTGATTTAGCTCATCCTAAATACCGGATCAGTAGAGAGGAGAGATATTGTACCAAAAGTGCAAACGCTGCCCCCCGGGGCTACAAAATCGAGCGCACCTTTGCTCTGGCGTGTCCTTACGTAGCTGCGTCACTCCTATTTGTTCCTTCCCGGTGCGTGCAAGGCGTCTGCTATCAACTCACAGAAATCATGGTAAGCGAACCTCTTTGTTCCGTTTATAAACAATTTAATTTCAACGACATTATTGTAATCGTTAACTACACTGAGTAAAAACAACATTATCTTAAACGTGCAGTATCTTGCATAAATATGGGTTTTGTTCATTTCTTTATATCTGACGGGTGTAACATTGACTGAGGAAGCACATGGGCCCTGGACGCAGCCAACTAGTTAGCTAGCATGCTACGGTAGCCGGTTAGCTAATAGCGTCATGTGGTAATTTTATGTGGATGGCATTATGTGATCAACAGAAAAATCAGGCCTGATGTAGAAACAATTCATTTTCACCTGAAACTGGATTAAACTTTGAATGAACGTAGCAGTAGAAGCGACGTAATTATTATTTGTATTTTATTTATTACAAACTTGCAACTTGCTAAGGGGTTGAGCTAACGAGCTAAGCTACATTGTCTCCCGTCAGTATCCCTAGATTTGTAGTTAGCTAACTAATTGTTGGGCTTGGCCATCTAATAGTAGCATGACACGACAAATTTCAAAGTTGTCATGTTCTTGCACAATGACACAACTAGGAAGGCTACATGGCTAGCTATAGCGTTTGCCAAAACGCAGTTAGTTTGGGCCACAAAGCTTCTAGCGGTTTCTTAGGAGCAGTGGGTGGAGTCATCCACTGGTCCTTGTTATAGCGCCATGCTACCAACCGTCTGCTGTTCATACATATAAGTCCACCTATGACCATGTATGGTCGGCGATGTACAGTTTTGAGTTTGATAATAAAGGCACAATGTTTTTGTCGTTGATTTGATACAAATGTAAGCATGAGTCTAGACATTTCAATGCATCATTCACATCGGCTGTCAAATTATATCAGCAGCCCTTGGCTTCTTACACACGTTCGTCATCTTGACACTACCATGATTCTGGTTATTTCTTTGACCTAATATATTATCATAGAGATTGTCAAAAGATTTTTACTTTTTACACACGCATTCACCAGTTTGCCTTGCGTCGGGTGTGTGACTCTGGCAAGATTGCGTTGTCTGAGATCCTAACCTGTCTTGCAGGCGTCCCTATCCATGGCCCCAGTGAACATCTTCAGGCAAGGAGCCGACGAGGAGAAAGCTGAGACCGCCCGTCTGGTGAGCTGAGTTCTCTGTGATGTTTACTTTATGTTATGTTAGTATATTATCCCCCTTTCCCTTTATATTCTACTACATTAATAGTTGCTTTTCTACGGTACCATTCATTTATAACAATGTTTTGTAATGTTGTCACGATACCAACGTTTTACTTACGGTACCAGGCCAAGTATCGCGCGATACCACAGGGAAAACATTTCAGTGGCCTAATGTCCTGTTCGTCCCTTCCCTCCGACTCTTGTTCCCATATTCTAAACATTATACACATGTGCTACACATAAAAATATGACACTGATATTCACACCTCTACTCAGAACAACACACAGAATGTAACTTCACACTGTGTAATAGAATACGACATAGAACGACTGATTTGCTCATATTGGCAAAGGCCCATCTGTGATCTGATTGGAGGAATGGGAGGAAGGAATTTACATGCATAATGATCTGGATGTCATCGTAGCAGTAAGGAGAAAACACCGCCTGAAACCTCCCTCTCAGAAACACTCACACACACACACGCGCATCATTCTCTCAACCGCTAACGCGCGCGTCGTTCTCTCAACCGCTAACGCGCGCGTCGTTCTCTCAACCGCTAACGCGCGCGTCGTTCTCTCAACCGCTGACGCGCGCGTCGTCCTCTCAACCGCTGACGCGCGCGTCGTCCTCTCAACCGCTGACGCGCGCGTCGTCCTCTCAACCGCTGACGCGCGCGTCGTCCTCTCAACCGCGTGATGGCTGGAAGAGGATGCAGCTGACAGACTGCAGCTCCCACACCTGATATGTGCATGAAAGTCAAGTGGACATTATTGAACCAGCCCATACAAGAGACTAGTGGCTGTTTTAAAAATCAAATAAATAACGGACTTTATTAACATAACAGGTGCCCGTTGTAGGGCTGAAACATGTGGTAGTATCATATGAAACGGTACTACGCTATTCAAGTATTCTAAAATGTTGGTATCATAAAACGTTTTTGGTACTGTGGTATTACTGGTATATCGTGCTACACTAATGTTTTGGTACTGTGATATTACCGGTATATCGTGCTACACTAATGTTTTGGTACTGTGATATTACCGGTATATCGTGCTACACTGATGTTTTGGGTACTGTGATATTACCGGTATATCGTGCTACACTAATGTTTTGGTACTGTGGTATTACCGGTATATCGTGCTACACTAATGTTTTGGTACTGTGGTATTACCGGTATATCGTGCTACACTAATGTTTTGGTACTGTGATATTACCGGTATATCCTGCTACACTAATGTTTTGGTACTGTGATATTACCGGTATATCCTGCTACACTAATGTTTTGGTACTGTGGTATTACCGGTATATCCTGCTACACTAATGTTTTGGTACTGTGGTATTACCGGTATATCCTGCTACACTAATGTTTTGGTACTGTGGTATTACCGGTATATCCTGCTACACTAATGTTTTGGGTTTCCTCCAGTCGTCCTTCATCGGTGCCATCGCCATTGGAGATCTGGTGAAGAGTACCTTGGGACCAAAAGGAATGGTATGCATCACTCAGCAAGTCTGTCACTGACATCAATTAATTATCAATACCAAATTACCAATTATGAACAATTATACTAACAAAAAAACAAACAAAAAAACCTAAGTGCATAGCATGACTTGATAAACTCAACTAGACCAAATGTATAGTTTGCATGGCTCAAACTCACATTGACTGTCCGTCCCCAAAGCCAACACCCCCTTTGGCCGCCTTTCCTTCCAGTTCTCTGCTGCCAGTGACTGGAACGTATTGCAAAAGTCATCAAGCTGGAGACTTATATCTCCCTCACTAACTTTAAGCATCAGCTGTCAGAGCAGCTTACCGATCACTGTACCTGTACACAGCCCATCTGTAAATAGCCCACCCAACTACCTCATCCCCATTGTTATTTATTTATTTTTGCTCTTTTGCACCTCAGTATCTCTACTTGCACATCATCATCTGCACATCTATCAATCCAGTGTTAATGCTAAATTGTATTTTGTTTTATGGCCTATTTATTGCCTTACCTCCCAAATCTTACTACATTTGCACACACTGTAAATAGATGTTTCTATTGTGTTATTGACTGTACGTTTGTTTATGTGTAACTCTCTGTTGTTTTTGTCACACTGCGTTGCTTTATCTTGGCCAGGTCTCAGTTGTAAATGAGAACTTGTTCTCAACTGGCCTACCTGGTTAAATTAAAAATATATATAAATAACAACCATGCAGGACAAGATCCTTATCGGAGGTGGCAGGGAGGGAACTGTTACAGTCACCAATGATGGGGCCACCATCCTCAAAGCCATCGGAGTGGACAACCCCGCTGCCAAAGTGTTGGTTGGTGAGTTTTGGTGTTCACCAGTGTTAGCAGTTGATGTTACTCTTCAATTACACGGACCCCAAAGCAAATCAGGGGGAGGAGAATAGGGTTTATTCTCCCCTGTCCTCAGTGATTCTCTCCTGTGATTCTCCCCTGTCCTCAGTGATTCTCTAAGATAATTCTCTCCTGTCCTCAGTGATTCTCTAAGAGGATTCTCTCCTGTGATTCTCCCCTGTCCTCAGTGATTCTCTCCTGTGATTCTCCCCTGTCCTCAGTGATTCTCTCCTGTGATTCTCCCCACAGAACAAGGGGACAGGATGTACTTTATAACCCAGCCCTAGCCTGTGGTTGAGGAATTATAATTCCCTGAAATGAAACTGGGCCCATGGCTAAATAACAAGTATCCTATTTCAGGTTCGATGTATAAACAATTTGGACCAATGAGAACTTGCCATGTAGCTATGAGTCCCGGACTGAAATTCCTCCCATGTCTCTGACCCAGTGATCATTAATCCCCTATTACATAAAAAACACTTTCCATTGATCGTTAATCCCCTATTACATAAAAACACTATTTCCATTGATCATTAATCCCCTATTACATAAAAACACTATTTCCATTGATCATTAATCCCCTATTACATAAAAAACACTATTTCCATTGATCGTTAATCCCCATTACATAAAAAACACTACTTCCATTGATCGTTAATCCCCTATTACATAAAACACACTACTTCCATTGATCATTATTACTTTGACTTTTCGTCCTCTTGTCCTCTGCGCTGTGTATTTCTCTGGTTGGTGAGTGTCGTGTTCACCAGTTGAACTATGTAGTTGTCGGGAGATATGAAAGGCCTGCACACGGTATAATGCTGCTCCCCAAGGCAGTGGCCCTCTGCTATGCTGTCTTTCTGGACACTGTTGTTGTCCTCTCTGATCCTTTAGTCCTCCTGTCTTCCAGACATGTCCTAGACCCTCTCTGATCCTCCTGTCTTCCAGACATGTCCTAGACCCTCTCTGATCCTTTAGTCCTTCTGTCTTCCAGACATGTCCTAGACCCTCTCTGGTCCTTCTGTCTTCCAGACATGTCCTAGACCCTCTCTGATCCTTTACACCTTCTGTCTTCCAGACATGTCCAAGACCCAGGATGATGAGGTTGGAGACGGCACCACCTCTGTCACGGTATTGGCTGCTGAGCTGCTCAGGGTAAGAGTGGATGATTTACTTAACAATCCTTAATCACCCTCTTCAGCACATCTAGCTAATACTGTATTTCACATCACAGTCTGTTGTGAAGAGATTAACTCCTGGGAGTAAAACCATTATCAACACCAGCTGTAGTGCGTTGTCTTGGTAATACTTCCTAAAGTTATCAACGATCCAATAACAAATGCTTGTTTTTTTTGTTGTTGTTTCCTGTTGCAATTTTTCTTTTTTTGCGGTGTTCCCAAATGAACACAACCCTGGTGTCTTGTCTTTTAGGAAGCTGAGCTCCTCATCGCCAAGAAGATCCACCCTCAGATCATCATCTCTGGCTGGAGGAAGGCCACCCAGGCAGCCCGCCAGGCTCTGAAGGAGGCTGCTGTGGATCATGGGTAGGCCTTCAATGATGAAGCATTTCTAGATGTCAGGTTTAACTGCTAGGTCTCTATCACACAACTCAGCTAATGTCATGAGATGTTCTAAGTTTTTAATAGGTTCTTACATAGATGAGTAATCACCCATCCAAAACCATAAAGAAAGACTACACACATTGCTACGCTGTGAAAAATACCATCCTACCCTCCTCCTGTTTATTCTCCCTCTCCTCCTGTTTATTCTCCCTCTCCTCCTGTTTATTCTCCCTCTCCTCCTGTTTATTCTCCCTCTCCTCCTGTTTATTCTCCCTCTCCTCCTGTTTATTCTCCCTCCTCCTGTTTATTCTCCCTCTCCTCCTGTTTATTCTCCCTCTCCTCCTGTTTATTCTCCCTCTCCTCCTGTTTATTCTCCCTCTCCTCCTGTTTATTCTCCCTCTCCTCCTGTTTATTCTCCCTCTCCTCCTGTTTATTCTCCCTCTCCTCCTGTTTATTCTCCCTCTCCTCCTGTTTATTCTCCCTCTCCTCCTGTTTATTCTCCCTCTCCTCCTGTTTATTCTCCCTCTCCTCCTGTTTATTCTCCCTCTCCTCCTGTTTATTCTCCCTCTCCTCCTGTTTATTCTCCCCCCTCCTGTTTATTCTCCCCCCTCCTGTTTATTCTCCCCCTCCTCCTGTTTATTCTCCCTCTCCTCCTGTTTATTCTCCCTCTCCTCCTGTTTATTCTCCCCCCCTCCTGTTTATTCTCCCTCTCCTCCTGTTTATTCTCCCTCTCCTCCTGTTTATTCTCCCCCCCCTCCTGTTTATTCTCCCCCCCTCCTGTTTATTCTCCCTCTCCCCTCCTCCTGTTTATTCTCCCCCTCCTCCTGTTTATTCTCCCCCTCCTCCTGTTTATTCTCCCCCTCCTCCTGTTTATTCTCTCCCTCCTCCTGTTTATTCTCCCCCTCCTCCTGTTTATTCTCCCCCTCCTCCTGTTTATTCTCCCCCCTCCTCCTGTTTATTCTCCCCCCTCCTCCTGTTTATTCTCCCCCCTCCTCCTGTTTATTCTCCCCCCTCCTCCTGTTTATTCTCCCTCCTCCTCCTGTTTATTCTCTCCCTCCTCCTCCTGTTTATTCTCTCCCTCCTCCTCCTGTTTATTCTCTCTCCCTCCTCCTCCTGTTTATTCTCTCTCCCTCCTCCTCCTGTTTATTCTCTCTCCCTCCTCCTCCTGTTTATTCTCTCTCCCTCCTCCTGTTTATTCTCCCCCTCAGTAACGACCAGGTGAAGTTCCAGGAGGACCTCCTGAACATCTCCCGCACCACCCTGTCGTCCAAGCTGCTGACCCACCACAAGGACCACTTTGCCAAGCTGGCCGTGGAGGCCGTGCTCCGGCTGAAGAGCTCCGGTAACCTGGAGGCCATCCACGTCATCAAGAAGCTCGGCGGCAGCCTCATCGACTCCTACCTGGACGAAGGTGAGACCACTGGGAAGGCTGATGCATACTCTTCCTCTGACAGAAAACGGCAGTTGGTCTCATCTGGGTCATATTCATCGGGGTACTAAACGGAAGTAAAACTGACAAACAGGGAGGGATTACCTGAAGATGACCAATAAGAAACGCAGAGGGGGGGGTTTCACGTTGCTAAACCTTTGCTACGGTGTGACCTAATGAAGAGGTCTAAAGAGCTCTGGTCTGACCCAGAGCTGTGGGCTCTTGGAGGATTGAGAAGGTGTAGCAGCTTCACACTGTGCTGTTATTACTGGTTAATAACCTCCTACATGAAAATCAGGTCGACGCAGCAAACTGGCTTCATGAGACCTTCATTACAGCCAATGTTGCGTCTGTGCACAAAACTAGTGGACTGTGTAGTGTGTGTAATATATATACACTGCTCCAAAAAATAAAGGGAACACTAAAATAACACCCTAGAAGTGTGATTGACTTGGAGTTACGTTGTGTTGTTTAAGTGTTCCTTTTATTTTTTTGAGCAGTGTGTGTGTGTGAACATTAATTATAATAAACCACTCTTGGTTAGAGGACAGATTGTTCTAACATCTACTCTGTGTGGTGTTTTAATGTAGCTTCATGTGTTGGTTGTCTCGGTAGGCTTTCTGCTGGACAAGAAGATTGGTGTGAACCAGCCCAAGAGGCTCGAGAACGTCAACATCCTCATCTCCAACACTGGCATGGACACCGATAAGATCAAGGTTTTACCTTTTATATCCTCTCAGGGTTACAGACCATCAATTCTTTTATCAATTCAGGAAGTAAACTGTAAACTCCTGTTCCAGCATGTTTTATTTTTTAATTCCAGCTGAGTGAATCAGATTTAAATCCGTCCCTGATATTCTTCCCTACTGTCTCCTATTGGCCTCTTAAAGAAGTGTTGTAATTTTTTGGGGTGAAAATTCCCTTTTCGGTTTGTAACCAAGCAGCTGTATGGTCTTGTGTCAGATCTTCGGCTCCAGAGTGCGTGTGGACTCCACGGCCAAGGTGGCGGAGATAGAGATGGCTGAGAAAGAGAAGATGAAGGAGAAGGTGGAGCGGATCCTCAAGCACGGGATCAACTGCTTCATCAACAGGTACACACACCACACACACACACACACACACACACACACACACACACCACACACACACACCACACACGTACTAAGTACATACACACACCACACCACACACCACACACACCACACACACACCACACACACACCCCACACACACACACCCCACACACACACCACACACACACACCCCACACACACACCACACACCCCACACACACACACCACCCACACACACACCCCACACACACACCCCACACACACACACACACACCCCACACACACACCACACACACACCCACCCCACACACACCCACCCCACACACACACACCCCACACACACACACACCCCCCACACACACCATACACACACCACACACACACACACACACACACACCCCACACACACCCCACACACACACACACCCCACACACACACACACCCCACACACACACACCCCACACACACACACACCATACACACACTAAGTACAAGTTCACCTATTCATCAAGGGTTTTTCCAGCGTTGTGAGTGACGTGAGTGATGTAGTAATCAATAACGATTGATCACCAGACAGCTGATCTACAACTACCCAGAGCAGCTGTTTGCTGCGGCAGGCGTCATGGCGATAGAACACGCGGACTTCTCCGGAGTGGAGCGCCTGGCTCTCGTCACGGGGGGAGAGATCACGTCCACCTTCGACCACCCCGAGCTGGTGAAGTTGGGCCACTGCAAGCTGATCGAGGAGGTGATGATCGGCGAGGACACTCTGATCCACTTCTCAGGAGTGGCCATGGGTCAGTGTTGATACAACGGCGGGCTGACTTAGACATGGGTTATACTTCTGAGGTTTATAGTAGGATAATGGCTTGATGGTCAGGGATTTATCCTCCTCGTATTTTCTCTGGATTGTAAAGTCCTGACCATCTTTGCCTCTCCCAGGTGAGGCGTGTACCGTGGTGCTGCGTGGAGCCACACAGCAGATCCTGGACGAGGCCGAGAGGTCTCTCCATGATGCCCTGTGTGTCCTGGCTCAGACCGTCAAGGAGACACGTACCGTCTACGGAGGAGGTGAGGTCTACACACACACACACACACACACACACACACACACACACACACACACACACTGCCCATCTACATGGATACTGTGGGGAAATAACAGGCCGAAAGTCCAACAGCCCCCCCCCCCCCCCACCCCTACTGTCTGAACCCAGTGTGAGAATCACCCACTCTGCTGTCCCTCCAGGCTGCTCTGAGATGCTGATGGCCAAGGTGGTGACAGACCTGGCTCTCAGGACACCGGGCAAAGAGGCTGTGGCCATGGAGTCCTTCGCCAAAGCTCTTCGGATGCTGCCCACCATCATCGCAGACAACGCCGGCTACGACAGTGCCGATCTGGTGGCCCAGCTGAGAGCTGCTCACCAGGAGGGGAAAACCACCATGGGTCTGAGTGAGTACCGTCTCAGGACACCTCCGCTCTCTCCTAGATGTTTCAAACCGGGCTTTTGGCATTCTCTTTCCTTTGACCTGTGACCTTTTATTTTTTATTTTTTTTCTTGTAGTCACTTTATTTGAACGGGGCCAGATGAATTAATACCGATTTGAGTATGTGAGTCCGATGCATCACACTTAGGCTCATGTCCTGTCCTGTGTGTGTGTCTTCCCGGGTCCCTCAGATATGAACCAGGGTACCATCGGTGACATGTCAGAGATGGGGGTGACGGAGAGCTTCCAGGTCAAGAGGCAGGTTCTGCTGTCTGCTGCCGAGGCTGCAGAGATGATCCTCCGCGTCGACAACATCATCAAGGCTGCGCCCAGGTGAGGACCAACCCCTGACACACACACACACCCTGCAGCTCTCTTTTTTTGTTCCAGATATCCCAGAAATCCTTGCTGTAGGTGCAGTCAAATGCCTGACTTAAACCGCCATTCTTGGCATGCACGCTGTCTCCCTGTTCTCCTGTCTGTTATGGAGGGATAACGGGTCCAGGGACTTCCACTGCCGGAATGTTCCTTGTATTCTGCTTCTATCCTCAATGCCTGGTTCATTCTGATTGGTCAAGTCTACAGATGGCAGTCTACCACATGACTAGAGTAGAGAATCCTTGTTTTCCCAAACTGCTTTGCAGTAGACAGTCAAAAACATGTTTTGCAAGTGCAGTTGTTCTCATGTTGTAAGTTGATCATTTGGTTACTGCTCTGAAATGGTGAGTAGGTTGTTTTCCTTCCTGTAAAACGTAGTAATTCTCCTTTTTACTGATTCCTCCCTCTTTCCCCTTGTAGGAAGCGAGTACCAGACCATCACCCCTGTTAATACCACCAGGAGGAAGAGGGGGGGGGGGGGGGGGGGAGGAAGAGGAGAGAGGGGAACAGGAGTTGCTGGTAGGGGAAGGGGAACAGACAAAGCCCGTATTTATGATACTCCTGTCCAGGGCTGTGTACCATACGTCACTTTGAAATAAAAAACCCTGATGTGTTCTGTACCGTTGTCCCAAAATCACAGCTTCAGTCTCTTTTGGTTAGTCTAAATGCTCCTTTTAGTCTGTCGGGGTGTGTTACAAACCACCGCAGAGGCCAGACTGTCAACGCACTTGACATCTCATGCAGATGGCTGTATGGACATGTGTGTTTGTTTGTTTGTTTACTGAAATAATAATAAATAAAAAAGTCACTCTGAATCCATGTCTGGAATGTTTTATGCCTTGAGAACCTTAGTTTGAAATGTGTATTTAGACTTAACATTTATATTCAGGATATAGATGGACTGTAACATATTAATTGTGTTGATGTACTACTATAACATATGAAGAATATTTATGTACTTTTTAAGGATATACAGTTGAAGTTGGAAGTTTACATACACCTTAGCCAAATACATTTAAACTCAGTTTTTCACAATTCCTGATATTTAATCCTAGTAAAAATTCCCTGTTTTAGGTCAGTTAGGATCACCACCTTATTTTAATAATGTGAAATGTAAGAATAATAGTAGCAAGAATGATTTATTTCAGCTTTTATTTATTTAATTACATTCCCAGTGGGTCAGAAGTTCACATACATTCAATTAGTATGTGGTAGCATTGCCTTTAAATTTAACTTGGGTCAAATGTTTTGGATAGCCTTCCACCAGCTTCCCACAATAAGTTGGGTGAATTTTGGCCCATTTCTCCTGACAGAGCTGGTGTTACTGAGTCAGGTTTGTAGGTCTCCTTGCTCGCACACGATTTTTCAGTTCTGCCCACAAATGTTCTTTAGGATTGAGGTCAGGGCTTTGTGATGGCCACTCCAATACCTTGACTTTGTTGTCCTTAAGCCATTTTGCCACAACTTTGGAAGTATGCTTGGGGTCATTGTCCATTTGGAAGACCCATTTGCGACCAAGCGTTAACTTTCCGACTGATGTCTTGATGTTGCTTCCATATATCCACATAATTTTCCCTCATGATGCCATCTATTTTGTGAAGTGCACCAGTCCCTCCTGCAGCAAAGCACCCCCACAACATGATGCTGCCACCCCCGTGCTTCACGGTTGGGATGGTGTTCTTCTGCTTGCAAACCTCCCCATTTTTCCTCCAAACATAACGATGGTCATTATGGCCAAACTGTTCTATTTTTGTTTCATCAGACCAGAGGACATTTCTCAAAAAAGTACGATCTTTGTCTCCATGTGTAGTTGCAAACCGTAATCTGGCTTTTCTATGGCGGTTTTGTAGCAGTGGCTTCTTCCTTGCTGAGCGGCCTTTCAGTTTGTCAATATAGGACTAATTTTACTGTGGATATAGATACTTTTGTACCTGTTTCCTCCAGCATCTTCACAAGGTCCTTTACTGTTGTTCTGGGAGTGATTTGCACTTTTCGCACCAAAGTACGTTCATCTCTAGGAGACAGAACGCGTCTCCTTCCTGAGCGGTATGGCGGCTGCGTGGTCCCATGGTGTTTATACTTGTGTACTATTGTTTGTACAGATGAGCGTGGTATCTTCAGGCATTTGGAAATTGCTCCCAAGGATGAACCAGACTTGTGGAGGTCTACAAATATTTTTCTAAGGTCTTGGCTGATTTCTTTAGATTTTCCCATGATTTTTTTATTTCACCTTTATTTAACCAGGTAGGCATGATAACAAGTTCTCATTTACAACTGCGACCTGGCCAAGATAAAAGCAAAGCAGTGTGAACAGACAACACATGATGTCAAGTGGTTGAAAAACAAGTTTTAATGACTCCAACCTAAGTGTATGTAAACTTCCCACTTCAACTGTACATGTACTTACTATAACATATTAATTGTATTGATGACAATGTAACATGTTAAGGATATATAATTGTTTTTATTTAACTAGCTAAGTCAGTTAAGAACTAACTATTATTTACAATGGCGGCCAAACCTGGACGACGCTGGGTCAATTGTGCGACGCCCAATGGGGACTCCCAATCACGGCCAGATGTGATACAGCCTGGATTCCAACCAGGGCCTGTAGTGTTCACCTATTGCACTGAGATGCAATGCCTTAGACCGCTGCGCCACCCGGAAGCCCAAATGTACTATAACATATGAAGGATATAGATGTACTATAATGTTAAGAACATGACTCTATTTTTAACATTAACACCATGACAAGAAGACGATCACGCGTTTGACTTTGACATCTAAATCTCTTCTGTACACATTGTACTACCCGAGCTGCTTTTGGTTATCGTCTGATTGACTCTTTGATCTCTAGTAAACACGGGTATTTACCTAACGTGAACACCAATAGCAGGTCTCGGTCACCTCAACCTGAGAGTCTGTTAAAAGTATCCGGATAGATGTTTAGACTAATATGGGAGGTGTTTTTATGTATATTTGGGAATCCAACAATCTCAAATACCCAGAATCAAGGAAGTACAATATCCACTTGAAAACATTCAAGAATGCATCAATCAATCCTGGACGTTACACATCCATAACACATAGATCCTCGTAGTTTTACTGTCTCACTGTCATTTCCCCTGGAGGGATATGCTGGGCTGTGTTAGGGCTGGTCTTACTGGGATCAGAAGTCCATTGGAGAATATCAATTGCGTTTCTCTGACTCCTCACCTCCAAATCCATTGAATGAGAATTCAGAGGAGGCATAAAGAGAGGACGTGAGGAATCAAGGAAATGAGATCCACCCATTTTCACCTCCTACCCTTTCCTCTCAGTGCTGAACGGCAGCCAGTCCGTTGTGTCTACAGCCGCCACTGACAGACACTACCAGTCAGGATGAGGTGGACTGTGTTGACGCTGATCTGCTGTTCCTGGACTGCACATGGGCTGATCAGGTAAGAACTGACAGATCCTAAACATTTGTCCTTTGTTTGAAAACCTTTCAAGATACTTGAAAATAATATTTTTGCCCTACCTGTATATTTATGGTAATGCCTGAGAATCAGGTTCGGATTACAGAGCGGGCACGTTCCCAGGGGGCCCCTAACCCCAAAAATATATCATCTGTCCCGACCCTGATTAGAATCAGTATAAGAAGTAAGTGAGGAATGAAAGAGGTTTTCAACCGGGGACACATTACCTTCAGCAGCCGAAAGTCTGACTTGCTGGTGGATGAAAAAGTTCTACAAGTGTACTGTATCTAAACTACCTCAGTATGGCCACCAACCTGAGTGTGTTCGGTCCAGGATCCCCCTGCGTCAGATGCTCTCTGTGCGTACCCAGCTGAGAGCCTCCAATCGCCTGGAGGACTTCATGAGGGACCACCAGCCTGATGTGTTCAACCGGAGGTACGCCCAGTGTTACCCCCCTGGTATCCCCTCTCTCAGGCTGGGTAAGAGCAGCGAGAGGCTCTACAACTTCATGGATGTAAGTGGGACTGAATGGAAGTGTAATAACTGCTGGTTCCCTACCAAGGGACTCTGTTGTGGTATCTAGTGTATTATATGGAGAGAGAACAAGGGACTCTGTTGTGGTATCTGGTGTATTATATGGAGAGAGAAAAACAATCATCAGTCCAGTATATTGAAAAACATCAAAACACGTTATCGTACTTTTATCGTGTCACTGTGTTGAAGTCCGACCTCTACATTTCTGAAGAGTTGATCAACACACTGTATAGATTTCAGAATACACGAATGGACAAATGCCAATGTGTTCCCTGTGTGTGATTGTCCAGGCCCAGTACTATGGACTGATCAGCCTGGGTACTCCGAAACAGAACTTCACCGTAGTGTTTGATACGGGATCGTCTGACCTGTGGGTCCCATCCTCTTACTGCGTCTCAGAGGCCTGTGGTGAGACTTTAGAACACAGCTGGGGATTAACGGAACCTACACCTAGGGGACAAAATAACTATTTTACAACAATCATGTTTATCCGAATGGTACCAAAGAGCAAGATGTATTATGGTCATGTGACATGTATTTACGGGTAAACAGACATTTGTATTTCTGTGCTTAATCCAATCTGTTTTTTGGTACTGGACCACACTATAAAACAGATGTACCTAGATGTACCTAGAATCTGTTCCAAACAGACTAATGTATTCCTGTTTATCTAGAGTCAGTGTTTATCTGCTGACTGTGTGACACAGACAAGAGCAGACTGGCCTCTATAGGTCACTGTGTTCCACCCTCTCTCCTCCTCTCTCCCTCTCTCTCCCTCTCTGTCTCTCTCTCTCTCTCCTTCTCTCTCTCTCTCTCTCTCTCTCCCTCTCTCTCCCTCTCTGTCTCTCTCTCTCTCTCCTTCTCTCTCTCTCTCTGTCTCTCTGTCTCTCTCTCTCTCTCTCTCTCTCTCTCTCTCTCCCCCTTTCTCTCTTTCTCTCTCTCTCTCTCTCTCTCTCTCTCTCTCTCTCTCCCCCTTTCTCTCTTTCTCTCTCTCTCTCTCTCTCTCTCCAGGCATGCACCGCAAGTTCAAGGCCTTTGAGTCCAGCACGTTCACCCACGACGGCAGGATGTTTGGCATCCACTATGGCAAGGGACACATGCTGGGCATCATGGGCAGGGAAGTCCTCAAGGTGACACAATATTCCCAGCCCCTATCCCTGTACTGCCCACTTTCCCAAATTAATTACAGTGTCGTTTCTGTCAGCTCAGCTTCCAGTGGGGATTGTAGTAAACACATATGATATCATTAGATGGTATATATCATTGTCCCCCACGATGAAATCGGGGAGATGACTGTGGATCTGTCTCCGTTCATACATTAGGCTCATATGCGATGTCTCTAACAGCACTGGCACTATTTTAACTAAACGTGGGTGAATGATGGGTCTTGCAATAGAGGAGGGGGGGGGGGGGCTGCATCATTTGTGGGGGGCAACATTGTTTCCTGATGCTTTGTTTACTTTAGAAGGTGTAAATGTTTTGAAAGGATTGAGCCGTTGGCTGGTATGACAGCATCACGTATACAATGCACCGTTATCTAGTTTATCAGGTGTGGGAGGACATATATACAGTCATTCATTCACCTGACACGTCCCTGTGGTTGTCCAACGTTAACTAGTTTATCAGGTGTGGGAGGACATATATACAGTCATTCATCCACCTGACACGTCCCTGTGGTTGTCCAACGTTAACTAGTTTATCAGGTGTGGGAGGACATATATACAGTCATTCATTCACCTGACATGTCCCTGTGGTTGTCCAACGTTAACTAGTTTATCAGGTGTGGGAGGACATATATACAGTCATTCATCCACCTGACACGTCCCTGTGGTTGTCCAACGTTAACTAGTTTATCAGGTGTGGGAGGACATATATACAGTCATTCATTCACCTGACATGTCCCTGTGGTTGTCCAACGTTAACTAGTTTATCAGGTGTGGGAGGACATATATACAGTCATTCATTCACCTGACACGTCCCTGTGGTTGTCCAACGTTAACTAGTTTATCAGGTGTGGGAGGACATATATACAGTCATTCATTCACCTGACACATCCCTGTGGTTGTCCAACGTTAACTAGTTTATCAGGTGTGGGAGGACATATATACAGTCATTCATCCACCTGATACGTCCCTGTGGTTGTCCAACGTTAACTAGTTTATCAGGTGTGGGAGGACATATATACAGTCATTCATTCACCTGACACGTCCCTGTGGTTGTCCAGATTGGCCCGTTGACGGTGAAAAACCAGGAGTTCGGAGAGTCGGTGTACGAGCCAGGTTTTGTTTTTGTCATGGCTAAGTTTGACGGGGTGCTGGGCTTGGGGTACCCCTCCCTGGCTGAGGAACTGGGGACGCCCGTTTTCGACAGCATCATGAACCAGAAGTCTGTGGACCAACCCATCTTCTCCTTCTACCTCAGCAAGTAGGTACAGAACACATATACACTACCCAGGACCACAGAGTATATCTGATTGTCTACCCATCATGATGTTGTTATTGATGATGATGATGATGGTAAATACACTACCCAGGACCACAGAGTATATCTGACTGTCTACCCATCATGATGTTGTTATTGATGATGATGATGATGATGGTAAATACACTACCCAGGACCACAGAGTATATCTGACTGTCTACCCATCATGATGTTGTAATTGATGATGATGATGATGTTGTTATTGATGATGTTGATGATGATGATGGTAAATACACTACCCAGGACCACAGAGTATATCTGATCTAGTCAATAAACAGACACTCTAATCTAGTCAATAAACAGACACTCTAATCTAGTCAATAAACAGACACTCTAATCTAGTCAATAAACAGACACTCTAATCTAGTCAATAAACAGACACTCTAATCTAGTCAATAAACAGACACTCTAATCCAGTTTTTATGCATTTTGTCTATGGTTTCCTAGAGACAAGTGTGTCTCGACTAATCCCACTCTCCCTGACTGATCTAGAGGAGCAGAATTGATCCATTTACCCATTGTAATTTGGTTGCTTCTGCTTCCAGGAGTAAGATGCCGAGGGACCCAGGGGGAGAGTTGCTAATAGGAGGGATGGACGAGGCGCTCTACAGTGGACCCATCAACTGGAACCCTGTTACCCTGAAGAGCTACTGGCAGATCAAGATGTCCAGGTCAGATCCAGGATAACTCATATCATGTTGTCCCTCTGTCAAACTGGGTCAGAACTAGGATAACTCATATCATATTGTCCTGCTGTCAAACTGGGTCAGAACTAGGATAACTCATATCATATTGTCCCGCTGTCAAACTGGGTCAGAACTAGGATAACTCATATCATATTGCCCCGCTGTCAAACTGGGTCAGAACTAGGATAACTCATATCATATTGTCCTGCTGTCAAACTGGGTCAGAACCAGGATAACTCATATCATGTTGTCCTGCTGTCAAACTGGGTCAGAACTAGGATAACTCATATCATGTTGTCCTGCTGTCAAACTGGGTCAGAACTAGGATAACTCATATCATATTGTCCCGCTGTCAAACTGGGTCAGAACTAGGATAACTCATATCATGTTGTCCTGCTGTCAAACTGGGTCAGAACTA
>NW_027258113.1:0-62500 GCF_045791955.1 Oncorhynchus clarkii lewisi | reverse complement strand
ATGACTGAATAAATTATATTTTATTATAAAACAAACATTTGATGTTTATTAGGGTGTCAATTAATAATGCTGGGTACACCCTTAGAGAGCCTGTTAAGTGACTCATACAGTAGGTCGATATGGACTGTATGTCAGAAGAACATTACGACTTCTCCGATTGTGACTTGTCCTTGTTCTCTTGGCTGTCATTGGTGTCCTTCTTGTCACTCTCATGACCATTGGACTCCAGAATGTCTGTCTCGGGGACTTGCAGTGCTTGGAACTGGGCAGGCTCAGCAGGAAAGTGGAGGGCTGCGGAAGTGTTTCGGCCTCTCCTCCTCCCTAGGCCTTGAGGACTAGGCAGGCTGTGCAGGGAGCTCTTTGACCCCTGTCTGGAGAACTGGAAGGACAGCTGTGGCTTACACCAGTCTTTGGGGACGTTCCAGCTCAACTTCTTGGGCCTCGGTTGGGTACAGCTGTTGCCCTGATTCGTGTTCAGGGCCGAAGCCTCCACAATGGGGGACAGATCTACTGGAGTCCCAGGCTTACTTGAGGCCTGCTCATGCCCTGTCTGTTGGGAGAAGGCCTCTATATGATTCAGGGGTTGTGGAGCCCCAGATAACGCCCCACACGTCTCTCCATCACCCCCATAACCACTATCCCCATGATCATCAGAAGAAGCAGGTGGACTTACCACCCACTGAGGCAGGTCTGTGAAGGACGGCGTACGGGGCTCAGTGTCCAGGGAAGAAAGAGTACTACTAACCTCCCGTAGCGTATCCAGAGGGTGGTTGGTCGAGAGGGGGTTATGGGAGTTAAAGAGGTTGGGTCTGGGGAACAGAGTGTGATCAGGTCCTGGGGAGGCCTGGTCGTCTGATCCAGGGTAGTCATGGGAGTCAGATCTGAAGGGGAAGAAGGCCTCACTGCTGTGACGTTTGAAGGAGGGCCGAGGAGGGACGAGCTCTGGGGGATCCTGGACACTGAGAAGCCTACGCACGTGCCCCAGGACTGACGTTTGACGACCATGACGGAAGTTGTGATTGCTGTTGTGGCTGTCCTGTCTGTGAATGTCCATTTTGTCTGCCTCTCCGAACTGAAAAATGCCCGATAGACTGAAAGATAGAGGATATTACAGTGAATACTTTAGTCTAGATAGTATACAGGTTATGGATATTACAGTGAATATGTTAGACTAGATAGTATACAGGTTATGGATATTACAGTGAATACATTAGTCTAGATAGTATACAGGTTATGGGTATTAGTGAATATGTTAGTCTAGATAGTATACAGGTTATGGATATTACAGTGAATACATTAGTCTAGATAGTATACAGGTTATGGATATTACAGTGAGTACTTTAGACTAGATAGTATACAGCTTGTGGATATTAGTGAATACGTTAGACTAGATAGTATACAGGTTATGGTATTACAGTGAATACATTAGTCTAGATAGTATACAGGTTATGGATATTACAGTGAATACATTAGACTAGATAGTATACCGTTTATGGATATTAGTGAATACGTTAGACTAGATAGTATACAGCTTATGGATATTAGTGAATACGTTAGACTAGATAGTATACAGCTTGTGGATATTAGTGAATACGTTAGACTAGATAGTATACAGCTTGTGGATATTAGTGAATACGTTAGACTAGATAGTATACAGCTTGTGGATATTAGTGAATACGTTAGACTAGATAGTATACAGGTTATGGATATTAGTGAATACGTTAGACTAGATAGTATACAGGTTATGGATATTAGTGAATACGTTAGACTAGATAGTATACAGGTTATGGATATTAGTGAATACGTTAGACTAGATAGTATACAGGTTATGGATATTAGTGAATACGTTAGACTAGATAGTATACAGCTTGTGGATATTAGTGAATACGTTAGACTAGATAGTATACAGGTTATGGATATTAGTGAATACGTTAGACTAGATAGTATACAGGTTATGGATATTAGTGAATACGTTAGACTAGATAGTATACAGGTTATGGATATTAGTGAATACGTTAGACTAGATAGTATACAGCTTGTGGATATTAGTGAATACGTTAGACTAGATAGTATACAGCTTATGGATATTACACTGAATACATTAGACTAGATAGTATACCGTTTATGGATATTAGTGAATACGTTAGACTAGATAGTATACAGTTTATGGATATTAGTGAATATGTTAGACTAGATAGTATACAGCTTATGGATATTAATGAATAGTAATGGTTTTGACTAGATAGTATACAGTTTATGGATATTAATGAATAGTAATGGTTTTGACTAGATAGTATACAGTTTATGGATATTAATGAATAGTAATGGTTTTGACTAGATAGTATACAGCTTATGGATATTAATGAATACGTTAGACTAGATAGTATACAGCTTGTGGATATTAGTGAATACGTTAGACTAGATAGTATACAGCTTGTGGATATTAATGAATAGTAATGGTTTTGACTAGATAGTATACAGCTTATGGATATTAATGAATAGTAATGGTTTTGACTAGATAGTATACAGCTTATGGATATTAGTGAATAGTAATGGTTTTGACTAGATAGTATACAGCTTATGGATATTAGTGAATAGTAATGGTTTTGACTAGATAGTATACAGCTTATGGATATTAGTGAATAGTAATGGTTTTGACTAGATAGTATACAGCTTATGGATATTAGTGAATAGTAATGGTTTTGACTAGATAGTATACAGCTTATGGATATTAGTGAATAGTAATGGTTTTGACTAGATAGTATACAGCTTATGGATATTAGTGAATAGTAATGGTTTTGACTAGATAGTATACAGCTTATGGATATTAGTGAATAGTAATGGTTTTGACTAGATAGTATACAGCTTATGGATATTAGTGAATAGTAATGGTTTTGACTAGATAGTATACAGCTTATGGATATTAGTGAATACGTTAGACTAGATAGTATACAGCTTATGGATATTAGTGAATAGTAATGGTTTTGACTAGATAGTATACAGCTTATGGATATTAGTGAATAGTAATGGTTTTGACTAGATAGTATACAGCTTATGGATATTAGTGAATAGTAATGGTTTTGACTAGATAGTATACAGCTTATGGATATTAGTGAATACGTTAGACTAGATAGTATACAGCTTATGGATATTAGTGAATAGTAATGGTTTTGACTAGATAGTATACAGCTTATGGATATTAGTGAATAGTAATGGTTTTGACTAGATAGTATACAGCTTATGGATATTAGTGAATAGTAATGGTTTTGACTAGATAGTATACAGCTTATGGATATTAGTGAATACGTTAGACTAGATAGTATACAGCTTATGGATATTAGTGAATAGTAATGGTTTTGACTAGATAGTATACAGCTTGTGGATATTAATGAATAGTAATGGTTTTGACTAGATAGTATACAGCTTATGGATATTAGTGAATAGTAATGGTTTTGACTAGATAGTATACAGGTTATGGATATTAGTGAATAGTAATGGTTTTGACTAGATAGTATACAGTTTATGGATATTAATGAATAGTAATGGTTTTGACTAGATAGTATACAGTTTATGGATATTAATGAATAGTAATGGTTTTGACTAGATAGTATACAGGTTATGGATATTAGTGAATAGTAATGGTTTTGACTAGATAGTATACAGCTTATGGATATTAATGAATAGTAATGGTTTTGACTAGATAGTATACAGGTTATGGATATTAGTGAATAGTAATGGTTTTGACTAGATAGTATACAGGTTATGGATATTAGTGAATAGTAATGGTTTTGACTAGATAGTATACAGGTTATGGATATTAGTGAATAGTAATGGTTTTGACTAGATAGTATACAGGTTATGGATATTAGTGAATACGGCTCGTCAGAATTGACCAGAATTGGCTCTTTGTAGCAGGTTAGGATAATTAGGTTAGGAAAAAAACAATGTGATTTTGAAGGTAAGGCAACACGAGACTAGGAAAAGGGTTAGATAAAATGTGTCAATTTGACACAAAAACGGTATCCTCTCTAGTCATGCCCTCTTGTCTATCTTCTCTCAGACAGATATCTAGCTGAGGAGAGATGGGAGTTTTTACACATGTGTCCTTGCATACGTAGGACTTGAGTATACATTTGTGTGTGTGTGTGTGCGCGTGTGTGTGTGTGTGTGCGTGCGTGCGTGCGTGCGTGCGCGTGCGTGCGTGCGTGCGTGCCGTGTTGTCATGTCCTCACTCCAACTCTCTGGTGGATCCGAGGAAGGAGGGTATGCAGTAGTCGGCTGCAGCCAGGGTGTAGGGAGGCAGAGCCTCAGAGTCGTTCCAGTAAATGTCTTTAGTCATCGGAGGGAAGTTCATGTGCATCTCATCCACCGCAATCAACGACACCTGAGACAACACAGGTACTGACTGAATGATCGATTGGCACAAATGACAGATCAATCAATAACATCGGCTTGGGAAAGACATGAAAACGAGTCTGGGTTACTGTAAGGCACTTTGCAACACATGATTGGTTGATTGATTGGTTGATTGATTGACAGTAACCTGCAGATTTCTGTCGATACACCAGTTAGCCTCGAAGTCGTCATCATCCTCCCCAAATGGATTAATGAGCTGCTCAGCAACCTGAAGGAGAAGGACCTCTCACATCACTGCTCATTATCCCAGAAAAATGTCTTGATAAGGAAGTGATGTCAAACAACAGGCAGTCATGTGACATCAGGGATTTACAACATTGGTTGACAAATTAAATCCCACAACAAAAAAACAAGGCATAGATAATCTTACTGTCAACAGAATTTGGGTTCCATACTTCCCCTCCTGACAAATCCCCATTTGTATCCAATGAAATTGATTGTCAGACATGGTGCAGCAGCTGTACAGACATTGTGTACTGACACTGTACACTCTGCAACCACACATTCCCTCTCACTAGACCTTCATAATAACATCACAACCCCAGCATTGTACACTCTGCAACCACACATTCCCTCTCACAAGACCTTCATGATAACATCACAACCCCAACATTGTTATCCACAGTACTGTACACTCTGCAACCACACATTCCCTCTCACAAGACCTTCATAATAACATCACAACCCCAACATTGTTATCCACAGTACTGTACACTCTGCAACCACACATTCCCTCTCACAAGACCTTCATGATAACATCACAACCCCAACATTGTTATCCACAGCACTGTACACTCTGCAACCACACATTCCCTCTCACTAGACATTCATAATAACATCACAACCCCAACATTGTTATCCACAGTACTGTACACTCTGCAAGCACACATTCCCTCTCACTAGACATTCATAATAACATCACAACCACAACACTGTACACTCTGCAACCACACATTCCCTCTCACAAGACCTTCATAATAACATCACAACCCCAGCATTGTTATCCACAGTACTGTACACTCTGCAACCACACATTCCCTCTCACAAGACCTTCATAATAACATCACAACCCCAGCATTGTTATCCACAGTACTGTACACTCTGCAACCACACATTCCCTCTCACAAGACCTTCATGATAACATCACAACCCCAGCATTGTTATCCACAGTACTGTACACTCTGTAACCACACATTCCCTCTCACTAGACCTTCATAATGACATCACAACCCCAGCATTGTTATCCACAGTACTTTACACTCTGCAACCACACATTCCCTCTCACTAGACATTCATAATAACATCACAACCCCAACATTGTTATCCACAGTACTGGGGTTTGATGACCGTCATCTAATTTCCCTGGTTGAAACCAAAAGGCAAAAAGGTTTGTGGAGGACAGGACCTTGAGCCAGCTGGACTACAATAACAACTGTGTGTGTCTCTCTCTCTCTCTCTCTCTCTCTCTCTCTCTCTCTCTCTCTCTCTCTCTCTCTCTCTCTCTCTCTCTCTCTCTCTCTCTCTCTCTCTCTCTCTCTCTCTCTCTCTCTCTCTCTCTCTCTCTCTCTCTCTCTCTCTCTCTCTCTCTCTCTCTCTCTCTCTCTCTCTCTCTCTGTCAGTGAGTCAATCAGCCAGTCACTCAGTCATACCTTGAGCCAGCTGGTGTCAGTCAGTCATACTTTGAGCCAGCTGGTGTGAGTCAGTCAGTCATACCTTGAGCCAGCTGGTGTGAGTCAGTCAGTCATACCTTGAGCCAGCTGGTGTGAGTCAGTCAGTCAGTCAGTCAGTCATACCTCGAGCCAGCTGGTGTGAGTCAGTCAGTCAGTCATACCTTGAGCCAGCTGGTGTGAGTCAGTCAGTCAGTCATACCTTGAGCCAGCCAGAGTAGAAGAAGAACTGTAGCATAGTGAAGATGGGAACGTAAAAGTCCTGGTCATGACCTGGGTAACCCTGAGCTGGGTCCAAGAACTGTCTACCAATAATACAGGCAAAGATGAAGGTGTAGACGGCCAGGGTTACTACCTGGAGAGAGTGAGGGGAGGAGGGGAGAGAAAGGGGGAGGGAGAGGAGAGAAAGGGGGAGGGGGAGAGGAGAGGAGGGGGAGAGAGAAAGGGGGAGGGAGAGAGGAGGGGGGAGAGAGAAAGGGGGAGGGAGAGGAGAGAAAGGGGGAGGGAGAGAGGGGAGGAGGGGGGGGGGAGAGGAGAGATGGGGAGGGAGGGAGAGAAGAGAGAGGAAAGGAGAGTTGGAGAGACAAATAGAGAGCATGGTTCCACAGGTTGTCTTTGTAGCTATTTACAAGTACACAATGTCAGTTAACACAATGTCAATAAACACAATGTCAATAAACACAATGTCAATAAACACAATGTCAATAAACACAATGTAAATAAAGACAATGTAAATAAACACAATGTAAATAAAGACAATGTAAATAAACACAATGTAAATAAACACCATGTCAATAAACACAATGTCAATAAACACAATGTAAATAAACAGGATTTGTTTGCCATGTGACCATGTGAGTATTTTCATTGTTGGCTGAGACCCTCATGGCCAAGTCATTCCACTGGCGTGATTTACTGTCTGAGATTCCATAGCCTCTGAAACCTGATCCCAGTCACGTCCATGGTTTCATTTCATTCACAGAGCTGCTGCCTGAACAGCAACAGATCAGTCTACAAACGTCACATGAAGCTTGACTTTAATACATTTAGTTTTACAGGGACCTTTAGTCAACATTACTGCAAAAGCTCATTTTCAACTGCAGTCCCTGAGCAGGTCATTAGAACACTCAGGAAACTGTCAACAGATGTCACTGACTCGCCCAGAGGTCACACTGGCAATTTGTGCAGACCCGCAGAGAGATAGAGGGAAGCTACCCAATTAGCCAATGGCTATAGAGAACCCCTCCTACCCTGGGATCCTGCTGCCCCATCCATTACTCTGTAATCATCATGTGGTGTTACAGGAAGCTGCTCTGGAGCTGCTCATCACAAAGGGACGACATCTTCCTTGTCCACAGCTGGGTGGAACCGCATGAGGGGAAGAGAGGAGCACAGGGCTTACTGCCCACTAGGGGAGAGAGAGGGGAGATGGGGGGAGAGAGGAGAAGAGGGCTTAATGCCCACTAGGGGAGAGAGAGGGGAGATGGGGGGAGAGAGGAGAAGAGGGCTTAATGCCCACTAGGGGAGAGAGAGGGGAGATGGGGGGGAGAGGAGAAGAGGGCTTATTGCCCACTAGGGGAGAGAGAGGGGAGATGGGGGGAGAGAGGAGAAGAGGGCTTATTGCCCACTAGGGGAGAGAGAGGGGAGACGGAGGAGAGAGGAGCACAGGGCTTACTGCCCACTAGGGGAGAGAGAGGGGAGACGGAGGGAGAGAGGAGCACAGGGCTTACTGCCCACTAGGGGAGAGAGAGGGGAGATGGGGGAAGAGAGGAGAAGAGGGGGTGAGAGAGAGGAGAGATGGGGGAAGAGAGGAGAAGAGGGGGTGAGAGAGAGGAGAGGGGGAGAATTGGGGAGAGGGGAGACAGAGGGAGAGAGGAGCACAGGACTTATTGCCCACTAGGGGAGAGGGAGGGGAGACGGGGGAGAGAGGAGAAGAGGGGGAAGAGAGGGTGATAGAGAGCAGAGGGGAGAGGGTGGAGGGGAGTCGGGAGAGAGGGAGAGGGAGTGGAGAGAGAGGGATTGGAGAGGGGGAGAGAGAGGAGAGGGGGAGAGGGGAGACGGGAGAGAGGGAGAGGGAGTGGAGAGAGAGAGGGATGGGAGAGGGGGAGAGAGAGGAGAGGAGGAGAGAGAGGAGAGGGTGAGAGGGGAGATGGGAGAGAGGGAGAGGGAGTGGAGAGAGAAAGGGATTGGAGAGGGGGAGAGAGAGCAGAAGGGGAGAGAGGGAGAGGGGGAGAGAGGGAGAGGGGAGAGGGGAGACAGGAGAGAGGGAGAGGGAGTGGAAAGGGGGAGAGAGGGCAGAGGGGGAGAGAGGGAGAGGGGAGACAGGAGAGAGGGAGAGGGAGTGGAGAGGTTCAAATCATCAAAGCTTGATGATGAGTTGGTTATGTGAATCAGCTGTGTAGTGTACCAGCACCCAGGGGGGGCCCAGGCCCATGTTTGGGAGACCTTGCCTCAGGCACACTGTCACAACCCACTGGGTTTTAATGAGGACACGGGAGGACAGTGTGAGTTATAGTACACATGGTATGCACAGTGGCTATTAACAGAAGATTCCCTGGGAAAGTGTGTGTGTGTGTGTGTGTGTGTGTGTGTGTGTGTGTGTGTGTGTGTGTGTGTGTGTGTGTGTGTGTGTGTGTGTGTGTGTGTGTGTGTGTGTGTGTGTGTGTGTGTGTGTGTGTGTGTGTGCGTGCGTGCGCGTGCGTGCGTGTGTGTGCGTACATGCTATCCACACCTGTGTGTAGACGAGAGGAATCCCAACCCAGTCATAACCAAATAGAGTAGAGCACCAAGTCCTGAATGTGTTCATCTCCTAGAGAACCACAGAGAGAGAGAGGGAGAGAGAGAGAGAGAGACAGGGAGAGAGAGACAGGGAGAGAGAGAGACAGGGAGAGAGACAGGGAGAGAGACAGAGAGAGAGAGAGACAGAGAGACAGGACAGGTAGAGAGGGAGAGAGAGAGAGACAGGGAGAGAGACAGGGAGAGAGAGAGAGAGTCAGGGAGAGAGACAGAGAGTCAGGGAGAGAGACAGAGAGAGACAGGGAGAGAGACAGAGAGAGACAGGGAGAGAGAGAGAGAGAGAGAGAGAGAGAGAGAGAGAGAGAGAGAGAGAGAGAGAGAGAGAGAGAGAGACAGAGAGAGAGAGAGAGAGAGAGAGAGGGGGAGAGAGAGAGATAGAGAGAGAGAGAGGGAGAGAGGGAGAGAGACAGAGAGAGAGAGAGAGAGAGAGAGAGAGAGAGACAGAGAGAGAGAGAGAGAGAGAGAGAGAGAGAGAGAGAGGAGAGAGAGAGAGGAGAGAGAGAGAGAGAGACGGAGAGAGAGAAAGAGAGAGAGAGAGAGAGAGAGAGACAGAGACAGAGAGACGGAGAGAGAGAGAGACAGACAAAGAGAGAGAGAGAGAGAGACAGAGCATGGGGTTGCACTGATTTTGCCTTTGCAGCTATATACAAACACACACAGCAACATGATCCAGACCCTGTTAGGATCAAGGTTGTATTAATAGAGGAGACAGGCTCAGAGTTTAGCAGAGTGTTAGTGAGGGTCAATGCAGTTCTATATCATTGCATCTCATAACTATTTCCACAAGTAAAGGAGCTGTAAACTAGCAATATTTAAGTCCAAGTCTTTAATGTTACTCCTCATAAAGACGTTACTATAATGTTACTCCTCATAAAGACGTTACTATAATGAAGGAGCTGTACTTTAAGACTATTGAAGTCCCAGTAAACAGTATAAAGTTACTCCTCATAATACTCAGCATGCCTTGTGTTTAGCAGATAGTCTTGGACTAGTCATCTCTTCCATGACCTGTCCTCAAGGCATCCCGTACCCTGTTGGCTGTTTTTAGGATTGTATCGTTCCTTCCTGTCCTCAAGGCATCCCGTACCCTGTTGGCTGTTTATAGGATTGTATCGTTCCTTCCTGTCCTCAAGGCATCCCGTACCCTGTTGGCTGTTTTTAGGATTGTATCGTTCCTTCCTGTCCTCAAGGCATCCCGTACCCTGTTGGCTGTTTTTAGGATTGTATCGTTCCTTCCTGGATTCAAGGTATCCAGTAACCCTTCAGAGCCAAAATGGAGTCAATCTCCTCTATTTAGAGCGGGATTAGACTCTGTGTTTCCTCTGTTTCCTGGTATATCTCTGCTTGTTCCGCTAACTGCCAGACTCACGTTGAGGATTCAGAGCCAAAATGGAGTCAATCTCCTCTATTTAGAGCGGGATTAGACTCGGTGTTTCCTCTGTTTCCTGGTATATCTCTGCTTTGCTCCGCTAACTGCCAAACTCACGTTGAGGATTCAGAGCCAAAATGGAGTCAATCTTCTCTATTTAGAGCGGGATTAGACTCTGTGTTTCCTCTGTTTCCTGGTATATCTCTGCTTTGTTCCGCTAACTGCCAGACTCACGTTGAGGATTCAGAGCCAAAATGGAGTCAATCTCCTCTATTTAGAGCGGGATTAGACTCTGTGTTTCCTCTGTTTCCTGGTATATCTCTGCTTGTTCCGCTAACTGCCAGACTCACGTTGAGGATTCAGAGCCAAAATGGAGTCAATCTCCTCTATTTAGAGCGGGATTAGACTCTGTGTTTCCTCTGTTTCCTGGTATATCTCTGCTTTGTTCCGCTAACTGCCAGACTCACGTTGAGGATTCAGAGCCAAAATGTCTCCTCTGGTTCCTGTGGCAGGTATACTTTATCTATCTATGCCTGTTGAAGCTACTGCCATACTCACGTTGAGGATGGTCTGCAGGTCCACGCGGTCCAGACTACAACCTCTGCAGGATTCAGAGCCAAAATGTCTCCTCTGGTTCCTGTGGCAGGTATACTTTATCTGTCTATGCCTGTTGAAGCTACTGCCATACTCACGTTGAGGATGGTCTGCAGGTCCACGCGGTCCAGACTACAACCTCTGCAGGATTCAGAGCCAAAATGTCTCCTCTGGTTCCTGTGGCAGGTATACTTTATCTATCTATGCCTGTTGAAGCTACTGCCATACTCACGTTGAGGATGGTCTGCAGGTCCACGCTGTCCTTGATGCGCCCCTCCGTCCGAGCCCTGGACGCCATGTTAGAAAACCACACCACAGGGATCCAGTACTTCAGGTGGGGAGACTTGACAGCATCAAAGATCTTCCTCTCTTCTGGAGTCATGAAGCCTGCAGGGAGGAGGAGGAGGAGGGGGAGGGGGAGGAGGAGAAGGAGAAGGAGGGGGGGTGAAGAGGAGGAGGGGAGGAGGAGAAGGAGGAGGGGGGGAGGAGGGGGGTGAAGAGGAGGAGGGGAGGAGGAGAAGGAGGAGGAGGAGGAGGAGGGGGTGAAGAGGAGGAGGGGAGGAGGAGAGGGGGGAGGAGGAGAATGAGGGGGGGTGAAGAGGAGGGGAGGAGGAGGAGGAGGAGGAGGAGGAGAAGGGGGAGGAGGAGGGGGGGTGAAGAGGAGGAGAAGGAGGAGGAGGAGGAGGGGGAGGAGGGGGGTGAAGAGGAGGAGGAGGGGGAGGAGGGGGGTGAAGAGGAGGAGGGGAGGAGGAGAAGGAGGAGGCGGAGGTGGGGGAGGAGGGGGGTGAAGAGGAGGATGGGAGGAGGAGAAGGAGGACGAGGGGGATGAAGAGGAGGGGGATGAGGTGTGTAAAGAGGAGGAGGGGAGGAGGAGAAGGAGGAGGAGGACGAGGGGTATGAAGAGGAGGAGGGTGAAGAGGAGAAGGGGAGGAGGAGAAGGGGGAGGAAGGGGGGAGGAAGAGGGGGAGGAAGAGGAGAAGGAAGAGGAGGAGGAAGAGAAGGGGGAGAAGTGGGAAGAAGGTGGAGGATGAGGAGTGGAAGGAGGAGTAGGGGGAGGAGGAGGAAGAGGAGAAGAAGGAGGAGGAGGGGGTAGGGGGAGGGGGAGGAGTGGAAGGAGGAGTAGGGGGAGAAGGAGGAAGAGGAGGAGGGGGTTAGGGGGAGGATGAGGCGTGGATACAGCAGTACTAGGGGAATACTAGTGGTTAGAGGAAACAAGGAGTTTAGTAGGTCTAATTCAACCACTGAATCCTAATGACTTGGCTGATCCTGGGTAGTCCAAAGAAACTGAAGAAGGAAATTAAAAGATGGTTCTAGAAGATCCAGTTACAGATCCTTGTTTAACTCTCACATGTCATGGTCGAGACCAGGCTCTTTCGCAGCCGGCCGTGACCGGCTGGTGCACAGCTGGCCCAGCGTCGTCCGGGTTAGTGGAGGGTTTGGCCCGCAGAGATGTTCTTGTCCCATCGTGCTCTAGCGACTCCTGTGGTGGTCCAGGCACAGTGCACGCTGACACGGTCACCAGGTGTACGGTGTTTCCTCCGACACATTGGTGCGGCTGGCTTCCGGGTTAATTGAGAGTTGCGTCAAGAAGAACCCTTGGTTGGGTTGTGTTTCGGAGGACACACGGCTCTCGACCTTCGCCTCTCCCAAGTCCGTACGGGAGTTGCAGCGATGAGACAAGACTGTAACTACCAATTAGAAATTGGGGAGAAAAAGGGATACAAGTATTTTTTTTTACTGAAGGTTGAGTGAACTCTCTTGATCTGATCCTGACCTACTGAATGTTGAGAGAACACTTGATCTGACCTGTAAACCAAACCTGGTCGACCTTTGACCCCACCTATGTGTATTCTATTGGGGTCAGGTAAGGCCAAGCACATGTCATTGAGGTACCTGCTTCCACTACTTGGTCCGTGACGTTATGTACAGAATCTATCTGTCAAAATGAGTTATCTCCTGACCCTCCTGACCTCCCGACCCCAAATGAGTTTTCTCCTGACCCCATCTATTTGCATTCCGTTATCCCCTTGGGGGTCGTACCTGCCTCCACCACATGCTCCATGGTGGGGAACCTCTTACAGACGGCGGTGCTGACGGAGCGGAAGATGAGCAGTGAGGTGAGGTTGACGTAGCGCATCAGCGTACGTCTGAGGAGGCGGCCCTGCTCGTCGTGGCCGTGAACACAGCTGGAGACCAGGAACATGAGGCGGTCGGGCCAAGGCAGATTCACGAACTGGTTCCACCAACGGTTGACCACCAGGGTTACGTAGAAACCTGCAGGGAGGAGGAGATATCAGCATCATCTACACCAGGGCTCTACATCCTCCTAAAGGTTTTAAACTCCAACCCTGTTCCTGGAGAGATATCCTCCTGTAGGTTTTAACTCCAACCCTGTTCCTGGAGAGATACCTTCCTGTAGGTTTTAACACTAACCCTGTTCCTGGAGAGATACCCTCCTGTAGGTTTTAACTCCAACCCTGTTCCTGGAGAGATACCCTCCTGTAGGTTTTAACTCCAACCTTGTTCCTGGAGAGATACCCTCCTGTAGGTTTTAACTATAACCCTGTTCCTGGAGAGATTACCTTCCTGTAGGTTTTAACTCCAACCCTGTTCCTAGAGTGAAAACCTACCGGATGGTAGCTCTCCAGGAACAGGGTTGGAGTTAAAACGTACAGGAGGGTATCTCTCCAGGAACAGGGTTGGAGTTAAAACCTACCGGACGGTAGCTCTCCAGGAACAGGGTTGGAGTTAAAACCTACCGGACGGTATCTCTCCAGGAACAGGGTTGGAGTTAAAACCTACCGGACGGTAGCTCTCCAGGAACAGGGCTGGAGATAAAACCTACCGGACGGTAGCTCTCCAGGAACAGGGTTGGAGTTAAAACCTACCGGACGGTAGCTCTCCAGGAACAGGGTTGGAGTTAAAACCTACCGGACGGTAGCTCTCCAGGAACAGGGTTGGAGTTAAAACCTACCGGACGGTAGCTCTCCAGGAACAGGGTTGGAGTGAAAACCTACAGGAGGGTATCTCTCCAGGAACAGGGTTGGAAAGCCCTGATCTACAGTAAGTCTAAACAGTATTTTGTCAGGTATGACTACAGTAGCAACCAAGGATGAGGTTTGGGTTGAGAAGGGCTGCTTTCGAAATGACATTTAATTTCCTACGTAGTGCAGTACTCTTCAGGCTACATTTGAGCCTCAAGCTCAAAACAGAAAATTGACCCCTAGATCATTGTCTAGGGCAACTTCATCCCAGTCCATATCAATATTTTATTGACATAAACTGAGATACATAAATGTAATGAAAGCCACTTTGTGCCATTCACACAGAAGCACAACACTATTAAGCAACAATCTGATATGCCATGCAAAGCACTCCAGCACCCAAGCAAACCCAACAATATCCCTCTTTCCCTGCTTTGGTCCGACTCCTAATGATTTCCTTCCATTAACTCAATCACCAGTTAATTTCCCCATTGGAATCAGTGTCTGTCGGAGAGCTTCTGTTATTAAGTAAGGGTTGAAAAATCACGATCATTAGTTTGTTGCCTGGCACTGTTGAGGATTAGTTGGGTTCATTTGGTTGGATAGTAGCAAGCAAGTCAGACAGTTAACGCAGTGTGTTTGTGTGTGTGTGTGTGTGTGAGTGAGTGTGTCGGTGTTTGTGCGTGCGTGCGTGCGTGTGTGTTGTGATCGAGAAAGTATTGCACTGTTGTCATTCTGTTTTTAGGTGGCTGATACACATTTGCCCGACGACTCAAACTGAATTCTTCCGCTGCTCCTATGTTCGCTACATCTGTGGGCGTGGCGTAGCGTTTGGCTGGAGCGAAGAGTTTGGGTCGCCAGGCAAGCTACACATGGGGTTGCGGATGATGTGAATTTCCCACTTAAATTGTAAAGCACTTTCAGCACATCTGGAAAGCACCTCTACAGTATTCAGGTAGAAACAGGCATTCTCATCTCAGCACAGCGCTAGTAGCTCATAGAGTTAATAGGCTAATACTATAAACTACTCAGCGCGCATGCGCTGATGTCAACCTCCACCAGTTGTACTGACTTACCAAGCACAAACGTGACTGGAATCTGTTCTGCATACTTGTTACAGTGAAGAGCCAACTTTTCAAAGAAACGCTTTTCAGGGTCTGAGAGGGCGAGTCTAGATTGACAGATGTGTTAATTAATTAAGTAACATTATAGGTTTGTTCACGTGCACTTATTGATATATCACAGCGATACAAATCAATTACGGACCCATCAAGTCAAATCAAAGGCTCATATTACATCTTCATTTGTAATCACAGTTATAAACACATTAAAATCAGATAATAAACACTGTTATATAATATACATACACAAATAACATAACAATTATATTATTCATATTTCATATCACCGAGGACTTGTATTTGTGACAATACTAATGTTTTTAAGGAAAAACGCGTAATAGCTTAATATTATGCCTACCTGTAAACGAGGCTCACCAAGGTATATAACAGTACAAAGACTATAAACTCCCGATAAAGCAGTTTGTAGATGCTGCCTCTCCATCGCAGTAGAAGTCTATGGAAACCGAAGAACGTGGCGTTGGCGACTTTACTGGAGTAGGTCACCGTCATCTTCCTTCAATCACTGCAGAAAAACTACCTAGTCATCCAACTTACACTTAGTTGACAGACACTCCCTTGTCCTTACCGGTTGTGAATGTAGCTGACTTTAATTGATATCTAAAAAAAAATGTTCCGCAGTAAACTACTCTCTCAAGGCAAGCTGTCATGGCACAATAATAACCAGTCAAAATAACCATTATTTCCATGTTACGTGGATAAGAAATAACGTTATTAAAAACATTAATAAAAGTATACATTTTTCACACATACCTTTTGTACCAAATCTAAATCACATTGCTTGATGTTGCTTTAGGTGTAATATAGTGTATTCCTGAACCGTGAGTCAAGATTGAGCAATCATCAGGTGACCGCCCTGGCCACATTTAGCTGGTTGTCTGTCTGTGTCTGTCTGTCAGTCCAGCTGCCAGTGCGCTCCTGGCTATGGCTGTCTGGGCAAGATGCCCACTATGTAATGGCGGTGGAATAAGATGCCCACTATGTCATAGCGGTGGAATAAGATGCGCACTATGTCATAGCGGTGGAATAAGATGCGCACTATGTCATAGCGGTGGAATAAGATGCGCACTATGTCATAGCGGTGGAATAAGATGCGCACTATGTCATGGCGGTGGAATAAGATGCCCACTATGTCATGGCGGTGGAATAAGATGCCCACTATGTCATGGCGGTGGAATAAGATGCCCACTATGTCATGGCGGTGGAATAAGATGCGCACTATGTCATGGCGGTGGAATAAGATGCGCACTATGTCATAGCGGTGGAATAAGATGCGCACTATGTCATAGCGGTGGAATAAGATGCGCACTATGTCATAGTGGTGGAATAAGATGCGCACTATGTCATGGCGGTGGAATAAGCACATAATGACCTGCTGATGTAGAGATGTACATTTATCTGATGTACATTTATCCCTGCGTGCCAGTCTCTGGTTTTTAATACAACATGCCTATACAGCATACCAGCTCCTACATTTTTTAAAAACAAAGTAATCAATGGGAAAATCTTTGGGATTTAATATTTATTGTAATATTATTATTATATAGATATGTTTGGACACATTTTTATAGAAAAAGCCTCATAAATATGTGGTTTATAGTAGTGCATATGAACGCAGGAATTCAGATGCGTTGTAGAAATTGAAATGTCAAAGACTCATTATAGTTGTTTATTACCTTCTCGAATGCATCGCATCCTTTTTTTTGCATTATTCATACGCTATCAAATATCCCTCACAACATGAGATCTAAAACGGTGTCCAACGGACGGCGCTGTTGACCTAATTATCATATGGCAAACAATAAAGCAGGCTCACAGAAATGCACGGGAGATGCAGCGACGGGACAAGACTGTAACTAGCAATTGGATATCACGAAATTGCGAAGAAAAAAGGGGTAAACATTTTATTTTATTTTCACAAATAACAAAATAAATGCATGCCTTATACTGGTAGAACATACTCCCATCTATGATCAATAGATTAGCCTGCTAGGGCCTAATAGACGACCAATAGTACTAAATAATTGTCGATGTAGAGATCTTACATAAGTGTGTGTTTCATAAGGAAACACACATTTCATTGTGAAGTATAGAACTATTGGCGCATGCATTGCATGCCATATCATAGTCAAATAATCGGATACAATGTTGCAACTTATTCTTTTAGATACAATGTTGCGATCACAGTTTCGTATTATCTGTCGTCTGCTACCATGAAAGGTGAACATGAGATGTGATACCGGCTTTGCGCATGCTCCACTGTGAGGTTGTCGGTTCACTTCTCGTGGGTGCTCCGTTCCCACCCAACCAGCGGAGAAGAAAAGAGCAGGTGAGAGGATGTTCGGATGCTGCTTGCGTTACTAAACCGATAATATTCAGCAAACAGATACCTCATGCACGGCGAAACGGGAGGTTACTGGCGACAGGTAGCGAGAGCACGTCGTGACAGTTGGGTTTATGCACGGTGGTCACTTTCCGGACTGTTTTATTCTTCATAGACAGCAGGCGTCGAGAGAGGGGTGAGTTGACAGCTAGCATACTGTAGCTAGGCTAGCCAAAGCGCTAGCCAGCTGGCTGGCTGACTAGCTGTCTTGCTTGTTTCATCGTCTTTAAACAACGATATAGTCCAAGGTCATTGTGCATAGAGTTGTATTTGGTATTTGTTGGACATTTTAAAGTGAAACATTGGAGTCTCAGCGTAATTCCCTTACCATGGAATTGCCCACTTGCAATGCATCGGAGTATTAGCACATCAATTTGACAGCAATAGCTAGCTTTAATTCATTATCCATGGTGCTATTATAAGGTTTCACTAATGTTTTCCGAACATTATATCATTCAATGCAGCTGTGTAACGTGGATGGTTCGGAGCAACATTTTATTTTGCTAGCAACATATCTCATAGGCCTACAGACGACGGTGAGGAGGAGATGAGGAGAGGGGAGGAGGAAGGGCTGAAAGGAGGGCAGGGAATCCCTGATGCAGTGAATTGATGTATGTTTACTGATGTTAGTCTTTACAACTCAACACAAAATCAATTGAAACGTATTGGTCACATACCCAGTGAGCAGCTGTTATTAAAGGTGCAGGGAAGTGCCTGTGTGCTCAGCTCTCTCAACATTACACCACATGAATCAATAATAACAATGACAAGAGTCAAGGGGAAAATAACAAGTAGTAGAAGTGGTAGCCTTTACCAGTATAAAGTCGATATTAGTCTGTATAATCGAAGTGTGTGTGTGTGTGTGTGTGTGTGTGTGTAAGGGTTGGATGTGTGGATAGTCAGTGCAAATAATGTCTGGTGCGTATAGTCCCTCCGGTGCATATATTCTCTAAGGTGCAGGTCTGTCAGGAAGACTGCTAGGTTGAGCTTTTCAGCAGTCTGATGGCCTGGTGGTAGAAACTGTCTCGGTGTCTGTTGTGCCGAGACCCGATACTCCACTACCGCTTGCCAGATGGTAACGGAGTGAACAGTCCGTGGCTTGGGTGACTGGGGTCCTTGAGGATCTTTCGTGCCTTCCTCAGACACTGCCTGGTGTAGATGTCCTGGAGGGCAGGGAGCTCGCCCCCAGTGGGCCCATGCCGAATGTCTTCAGCCTCCTGAGGTTGAAGAGGTGCTGCTGCGCCTTCTTCACCACGGTGGTGGTGGTGTGATTGGACCATGTCATGTCCTCAGTAAGGTGCACGCTGGGGAACATGAACCTTTTCACCCTCTCCACTGCAGTCCTGTCCATGCTCCTTCCCCTGTTTCCTGTCGTCCACCATCAGCTCCTTTGTTTTGCTGACGTTGAGCCGCTGTGCCAGGGCTCTAACCTCCTCCCAATAGGCTGTCTCGTCGCCGTCGACGATGAGGGATGTTTCCACCGGCACCGCTGTGCCAGGGCTCTAACCTCCTCCCAATAGGCTGTCTCGTCGCCGTCGACGATCAGACAAACTTAACGATGGTGTTGGAGTCATGCATGGCCACGCAGTCGTAAGCTCCCAACGGCGACCCCCCAACACACACACACACACACACACACACTAATCAATTAGCCGAATGTGGACTCTGCATTCTCTCATATGGTTAATTAATATGAAATGCCAATGCCATAAATACATCCGTTTGAACAGTCGTGGCCAAAAGTTTTGAGAATGACACAAATATTAATTTCCACAAAGTTTGCTGCCTCAGTGTCGTTAGATATTTTTGTCAGATGTTACTATGGAATACTGAAGTATAATTACAAGCATTTCATAAGTGTCAAAGGCTTTTATTGACAATTACATGAAGTTGATGCAAAGAGTCAATATTTGCAGTGTTGACCCTTCTTTTTCAAGGCCTCTGCAATCCGCCCTGGCATACTGTCAATTAACTTCTGGGCCACATCCTGACTGATGGCAGCCCATTCTTGCATAATCAATGCTTGGAGTTTGTCAGAATTTGTGGGTTTTTGTTTGTCCACCCGCCTCTTGAGGATTCTTTGCTGCCCTTCTTGACACCAGGCCATCCTCCAAAAGTCTTTGCCTCACTGTGCGTGCAGATGCACTCACACCTGCCTGCTGCCATTCCTGAGCAAGCTCTGTACTGGTGGTGCCCCAATCCCACAGCTGAATCAACTTTAGGAGACGGTCCTGGCACTTGCTGGACTTTCTTGGGCGCCCTGAAGCCTTCTTCACAACAATTGAACCGCTCTCCTTGAAATTCTTGATGAGCCGATAAATGGTTGATTTAGGTGCAATCTCCTGGCAGACATATCCTTGCCTATGAAGCCCTTTTTCATGCAAAGCAATGATGACGGCACGTGTTTCCTTGCAGGTAACCATGGTTGACAGAGGAAGAACAATGATTCCAAGCATGACAGAGTGATCTCCAGCCTTGTCAGCACTCACACCTGTGTTAACGAGAGAATCTCTGACATGATGTCAGCTGGTCCTTTTGTGGCAGGGCTGAAATGCAGTGGAAATGTTTTTGGGGGATTCAGTTCATTTGCATGGCAAAGAGGGACTTTGCCATTAATTGCTATTCATCTGATCACTCTTCATAACATTCTGGAGTATATGCAAATTGCCATCATTGTTTTGATTAATAATGGACCATTATCATGCACCTGTCCTGAAACAGGGGCAGAGGGAAAAAATACGTAATCTATGCACTTAAATAGCGAATGGAGGACGCTTTTCCCGTGGTTCATTTTCATGCCAGCAGGTAAACTGTACTCCTGTTGTAAAGATAAACAATGTGTAATATTGGGAAAGTTGAGAAATAAATACAGTAGGCATAGCCTATAGAAAGCTGAAGGGAACCTCCTCTTTTTATTAGAGGCCATCATTCTGTTTTCTCACGCAATTGCATAGCCTATAGAAATGTTGCGCAACATGAGCTCATGGCCTTTCATGAAGTGTTTGATTAGATTTTCGATTACATTAGCGTTGATGTCAGAGTGATTTAGATGGACAATAAAGTGCTGAGTACCAGGCAGTTAGCAAGTTTGGTAGGTTACTAATGACCATCAGCAGCATCAGACCTTGGAGAAGCCTAATTACCGTGACGTAACGGTCAAGTGGAATTTTACTGCCTTGTAACCGCCGGTGTGGCCGTAATACGGTCACCGCAACAGCCCCAGGCTCACCCCCCCCCCCCCCCCCCCGAATGAGAAATGAGCCCTCTAAATACAACAACTCAAACTTTGGGGGGGTCTCTAAATAATGCTAAGTTAACCATTCTCCTAAAGAGTTTATTGACCCGTTATGTCAATCTAAGTAACATAATAAAAAACATTTCCATCAAAATCCATCAGTTTAAACTAGAGATCTATTATTTGTTTGTATAGGCTGCGTTTCAATCCACCGCCTCCGCCAATAGCGGCCTTCCCCATCTGCGGTGGGAGGTGACAGAGCTACAGCAGTGTTTATCAGACAATGAGACAACCCATCTGCGGTGGGAGGTGACAGAGCTACAGCAGTGTTTATCAGACAATGAGACAACCCATCTGCGGTGGGAGGTGACAGAGCTACAGCAGTGTTTATCAGACAATGAGACAACCCATCTGCGGTGGGAGGTGACAGAGCTACAGCAGTGTTTATCAGACAATGAGACAACCCATCTGCGGTGGGAGGTGACAGAGCTACAGCAGTGTTTATCAGACAATGAGACAACCCATCTGCGGTGGGAGGTGACAGAGCTACAGCAGTGTTTATCAGACAATGAGACAACCCATCTGCGGTGGGAGGTGACAGCGCTACAGCAGTGTTTATCAGACAATGAGACAACCCATCTGCGGTGGGAGGTGACAGAGCTACAGCAGTGTTTATCAGACAATGAGACAACCCATCTGAGGTGGGAGGTGACAGAGCTACAACCCATCTGCGGGTGGAAGGTGACAGAACTACAGCAGTGTTTATCAGACAATGAGACAACCCATCTGCGGTGGGAGGTGACAGAGCTACAGCAGTGTTTATCAGACAATGAGACAACCCATCTGCGGTGGGAGGTGACAGAGCTACAGCAGTGTTTATCAGACAATGAGACAACCCATCTGCGGTGGGAGGTGACAGAGCTACAGCAGTGTTTATCAGACAATGAGACAACCCATCTGCGGTGGGAGGTGACAGAGCTACAGCAGTGTTTATCAGACAATGAGACAACCCATCTGCGGTGGGAGGTGACAGAACTACAGCAGTGTTTATCAGACAATGAGACAACCCATCTGCGGTGGGAGGTGACAGAGCTACAGCAGTGTTTATCAGACAATGAGACAACCCATCTGCGGTGGGAGGTGACAGAGCTACAGCAGTGTTTATCAGACAATGAGACAACCCATCTGCGGTGGGAGATGACAGAGCTACGTCCCGAATATCAATCTTCTCACGAAAACGTCTGTACGTCCGAAAGGTTTGGCCTAAAAAAACATGACCACTATGGATTGATTTGACTGTTGCGAACACGGTGGTGTTCTCCATTTTGCTCTACGACCCCTCCCCAACAAACCCCCACAATGTTCTTCTCCGTTTTGACCTACGACCCCCAGAAGCCTCCACGGAACTCGTCGGAAGTCGGTACCACCGATGTGCCACCTTCTGTCTTGTAGCGTCCAAACCGTTTGGGCGACTAATGAATATTACCCCACTATGGAAAGGGGAGACTCTCAGGAACACGGTGGTCTTCTCCGTTGTGCTCTATGTCAGTATCACAGGACTCATCTGATGGTAACAAGGTAGAGGTTGAAAAAATGAAATATGGAGGTAGTTTTGTTCCAACAAAATAGCTGGTGTTTAATATGTGTTCAAAAAACCCAAATATTAAAATGATCACCCCCACCTATTACAGCCCCTCTCCAGGTGTCCCGACTTTCCTTTCCACACAAAAAGGTCCGTTTGTCAGTAAGACGCATCAATTCATTCAGGCTACAAGAGTGTTGACCTAATGAAAAATGGCTGGGCCTATAGACTTGGACAGTTCCTGGCTGGGACTATAGACTTGGAAAGGTCTTGTCCTGGCTGGACCTATAGACGTGGAGAGGTCCTGTCCTGGCTGGGACTATAGACGTGGAGAGGTCCTGTCCTGGCTGGGACTATAGACGTGGAGAGGTCCTGTCCTGGCTGGGACTATAGACGTGGAGAGGTCCTGTCCTGGCTGGGACTATAGACGTGGAGAGGTCCTGTCCTGGCTGGACCTATAGACGTGGAGAGGTCCTGTCCGGGCTGGACCTATAGACGTGGAGAGGTCCTGTCCTGGCTGGACCTATAGACGTGGAGAGGTCCTGTCCTGGCTGGGACTATAGATGTGGAGAGGTCCTGTCCTGGCTGGGACTATAGCCGCGTGGAGAGGTCCTGTCCTGGCTGGGACTATAGCCGCGTGGAGAGGTCCTGTCCTGGCTGGGACTATAGCCGCGTGGAGAGGTCCTGGCTAGGACTAAACCCACACCTTGGCTAGCGTTTTGTTGACTCACCCTTCAGTATCAGTAAGCAGCACAGCCAGTGAGTCGATCCCTCCCTCCAGGACTCCAGACTAACCTTATCCCCTGCTGCCACTAAGACATTCACATTGCTTTATTAAAACGTGCACTACACTACTGAGACGCTAAGAAATACATCGTTTCATCTTTTCGTGTTGTGACTCTAAATATTTTCATGTACAACCTAATCCAGTGATTATCTTGCATTTTGGGTTGACAATTATGCTGTTATATTTTATTGTTAAAATGGGGCTCCAGAATTTTCTGATTTGTTTTGGTTCTGGTGTCGAGGACTTTTGCATCTTTGTGTGCTAATATCATAGGCGATAATGGAAACTCTAAACACATTAGCTAGGTTGCTAACTGTAAATATAACCGTAGCCATTTTTATTCATCTAACAGTAAATGTTTTTAAAGATTGTTGTAGTTTTAGCCTATCGCCCAATGAGTCCTAATGCAGTCACAATGGCCAATGCACATTCCATATCTCAGAGCCATATCAAATATCTTGGTTGTAAAATAGTTGCTGTTTTAGTTGCTGAGAAATCAAAATGATACCTGATTATGATATGAAATAATAATAATGATATGAAAGCTGATCACATCCTTTCTTCAAAACATGTTTTTAGCCTCCTAAAAAAAGAAAAGGTCAATTTTGAGTGAGGTGACCATGTGAAATGTGTAGCTCACACTGATGTTACTAATTAAAAATGTAACTCGGACCCACATTCAAGTCAAAGGGTCGCAATATGCAACTAAATAGTGGCAGTCTGGACCCCCCCACTTCCTCCCTCCCTCCCCCTCCCTCTCTACATAGAAATGTCCCTCCCTTCTCTCCCTCGTGTTGTGTGAGAATTTGTCAGGCTCTCGCTAATATTCACTATTTGTCTTCACAGTTGATATAAAGAATTTTTATTATTTTTTTAAACCTGGAGACTGGAGGAGAGGAAGAGGGGAAAATGAGTGCCCAGCCTCAGAGAGCCGGCGGGCCTCGCCCCCTGGTCTGTTCCTCAGGCAGCCGGTGGGCCTCGGCCCCTGGTCTGTTCCTCAGGCAGCCGGCGGGCCTCGGCCCCTGGTCTGTTCCTCAGGCAGCCGGCGGGCCTCGCCCCCTGGTCTATTCCTCAGGCAGCCGGCGGGCCTCGCCCCCTGGTCTGTTCCTCAGGCAGCCGACGGGCCTCGCCCCCTGGTCTGTTCCTCAGGCAGCCGGCGGGCCTCGCCCCCTGGTCTGTTCCTCAGGCAGCCGGTGGGCCTCGGCCCCTGGTCTGTTCCTCAGGCAGCTGGCGGGCCTCGGCCCCTGGTCTGTTCCTCAGGCAGCCGGTGGGCCTCGCCCCCTGGTCTGTTCCTCAGGCAGCCGGTGGGCCTCGCCCCCTGGTCTGTTCCTCAGGCAGCCGGCGGGCCTCGGCCCCTGGTCTGTTCCTCAGGCAGCCGGCGGGCCTCGGCCCCTGGTCTGTTCCTCAGGCAGCCGGCGGGCCTCGCCCCCTGGTCTGTTCCTCAGGCAGCCGACGGGCCTCGCCCCTTGGTCTGTTCCTCAGGCAGCCGGCGGGCCTCTCCCCCTGGTCTGTTCCTCAGACAGCCGGCGGGCCTCGCCCCTTGGTCTGTTCCTCAGGCAGCCAGGGCCTACTGGCACCGTTTGGAGTCTAGACGTTGAGAGATGTTGACATGAACTTAGACATATGAACAAGGAAACCACCAAGCAAATGGAGGTTACCTGTGTTTACTTTAGGATCTGTAGGAGATTGACATATTTGAATTAGTTTCGCTGATAAAATCCTGTGTGTCACAGTCCGACTGTGTACGAGTGTAGCTTAGGTGTTGTGTGTCACTGTCCGACTGTGTACGAGTGTAGCTTAGGTGTTGTGTGTCACAGTCCGACTGTGTACGAGTGTAGCTTAGGTGTTGTGTGTCACAGTCCGACTGTGTACGAGTGTAGCTTAGGTGTTGTGTGTCACAGTCCGACTGTGTACGAGTGTAGCTTAGGTGTTGTGTGTCACAGTCCGACTGTGTACGAGTGTAGCTTAGGTGTTGTGTGTCACAGTCCGACTGTGTACGAGTGTAGCTTAGGTGTTGTGTGTCACAGTCCGACTGTGTACGAGTGTAGCTTCGGTGTTGTGTGTCACAGTCCGACTGTGTACGAGTGTAGCTTAGGTGTTGTGTGTCACAGTCCGACTGTGTACGAGTGTAGCTTAGGTGTTGTGTGTCACAGTCCGACTGTGTACGAGTGTAGCTTAGGTGTTGTGTGTCACAGTCCGACTGTGTACGAGTGTAGCTTAGGTGTTGTGTGTCACAGTCCGACTGTGTACGAGTGTAGCTTAGGTGTTGTGTGTCACAGTCCGACTGTGTACGAGTGTAGCTTAGGTGTTGTGTGTCACAGTCCGACTGTGTACGAGTGTAGCTTAGGTGTTGTGTGTCACAGTCCGACTGTGTACGAGTGTAGCTTAGGTGTTGTGTGTCAGAGATAAGCCTGTTTTTTAAAATGAAGGTCTCTGTTCTGTTCTGACCTGCTCTGCTCTGACCTGCTCTGCTCTGACCTGCTCTGTTCTGACTTGCTCTGTTCTGCTCTGCTCTGCTCTGACCTGCTCTGTTCTGACCTGCTCTGTTCTGCTCTGACCTGCTCTGCTCTGACCTGCTCTGACCTGCTCTGTTTTGACCTCTGCTCTGTTCTGCTTTGTTCTGACCTGCTCTGCTTTGTTCTGACCTGCTCTGTTCTGACCTGCTCTGCTCTGTTCTGTTCTGACCTGCTCTGTTCTGACCTGCTCTGTTCTGCTCTGCTCTGCTGTGACCTGCTCTGCTCTGGTCTGTTCTGTTCTGACCTGCTCTGTATTGACCTTCTCTGTTCTGTTGTCTCAGTGTAATGTCTCAGGACATTTAGGACTAATCATTCTGTGTTCTTATCTCTCACACACACAGCCACTATGTTTAGACAAATAGCCAGACCGACTCACAGCCACTATGTGTAGACAATTAGCCAGACCGACTCACAGCCACTATGTGTAGACAATTAGCCAGACCAACTCACAGCCACTATGTATAGACAATTAGCCAGACTGACTCACAGCCACTATATATAGACAATTAGCCAGACTGACTCACAGCCACTATGTATAGACAATTAGCCAGACTGACTCACAGCCACTATGTGTAGACAATTAGCCAGACCAACTCACAGCCACTATGTGTAGACAATTAGCCAGACCAACTCACAGCCACTATGTATAGACAATTAGCCAGACCGACTCACAGCCACTTTGAAAAGACAATTAGCCAGACTGACTCCTCCTCCATGCTTCACGGTGGGAACCACACCTGCGGAGATCATCCGTTCACCTACTCTGAGTGTGCAAAGCTGTCATCAAGGCAAAGGGTGGCTATTTTGAAGAATCTCAAATATAAAATAAATTTTGATTTGTTTAACACTTTTTTGGGGGGTTAGTAGTTTTAGTTTTGATGTTTTCACTATGATTCTACAATGTAGAAAGAAAAATCCTTGAATGACTAGGTGTTTCCAAACTTGTGACTGGTACTGTATAGGATGAGGGTGATAACTGTAGCTTCCTTCTCAATAGACCTATAGGATGAGGGTGATGGCTGTAGCTTCCTTCTCAATAGACCTAAAGGATGAGGGTGATAACTGTAGCTTCCTTCTCAATAGACCTAAAGGATGAGGGTGATTAACTGTAGCTTCCTTCTCAGTAGACCTATAGGATGAGGGTGATAACTGTAGCTTCCTTCTCAGTAGACCTATAGGATGAGGGTGATAACTGTAGCTTCCTTCTCAATAGACCTAAAGGATGAGGGTGATTGCTGTAGCTTCCTTCTCAATAGACCTATAGGATGAGGGTGATAACTGTAGCTTCCTTCTCAATAGACCTATAGGATGAGGGTGATAACTGTAGCTTCCTTCTCAATAGACCTAAAGGATGAGGGTGATTGCTGTAGCTTCCTTCTCAATAGACCTAAAGGATGAGGGTTATAACTGTAGCTTCCTTCTCAATAGACCTAAAGGATGAGGGTGATAACTGTAGCTTCCTTCTCAATAGACCTATAGGATGAGGGTGATAACTGTAGCTTCCTTCTCAATAGACCTAAAGGATGAGGGTGATAACTGTAGCTTCCTTCTCAATAGACCTATAGGATGAGGGTGATAACTGTAGCTTCCTTCTCAATAGACCTAAAGGATGAGGGTGATAACTGTAGCTTCCTTCTCAATAGACCTATAGGATGAGGGTGATGGCTGTAGCTTCCTTCTCAATAGACCTATAGGACAAGGGTTATTATAGTCATTAATATCAACAGAAGGTTGAGAGTCTAGTAGTCATCATTATCATCTGTACTGATGACTGACTAGTCCTGGTAGAATATTTTGATAATGATGACTACTACATTATCTGTACTGATGACTGACTAGTCCTGGTAGAATCTGTTGATAATGATGACTACTACATTATCTGTACTGATGACTGACTAGTCCTGGTAGAATCTGTTGATAATGATGACTAATACATTATATGTACTAATGACCCACTAGTCCTGGTAGAATCTGCATTCTGAAGTTTGTAGAAGAGCGGCTTCACTGCCTTTCATTGCCCTCTCTTCAAGGTTGACCCCAGGTATTCTGGAGCGTGATATTCTGTGTTGCCATGGATAGGGAGAGAGTATTCCCGTAGTGTAAAGGTCTGCCAAGGTGTCAGACTGCCAACTCATTGAGCAGGTAAGCTAAGGACATCCACAGAGAATAGACCTAGTAGTAACAGTAGAGAAAATACAGACCCACAGAGCCAGATGTCGGCCATTGTTTTAGGTCAGAGTTGGGCTGCTATGTCAGACAAGCTCAGGGGGGACGGGGGTTCTGGCGCCACCATCCCTCCATCCTCCACCCAGCAGCACCTCAGCCAGTGTAAGTGGATCCTACCCAGAGTCTGCTGTCTGTCCAAGACCAGATAGAAGGGTGTCGTGTTACTGTGGTTCCCTAGGGAACGGAGAGGACAGACTACAGTCTACTGAGTGGCTGTAGTGGAGGGGCTTGAGCCAGCCAGGGGCTGTGTCCCAAATCGCACCCTATTCCCTATATAGTGCACTACTTTTGACCAGGGCCCATAGGCCTCAGCTGACACTAGGGAATAGGGTGCCATTTAGGAGGCAGACAGTTAGCCTTCTGTCAGTGTAAATGTTCTGAACGTTGTGGATAGAAATGTCATGAATAGATCAGACTATGACACGATTGCTTACTCAACGTGTCATAGAGGGATATCTGTTCAGTGTATTCTACATCTTAATGTTTTGTCCTACAAAACGGGGTCCTAAATGGACTGTAGGTCTAGGCTGCATACATCTCTGACCTTACTGCTGCTACAGAAACAACTGGACTGACCTGTAGTCTGACCTGTAGTCCTGTCTTCAGGGCTGGACTGACCTGTAGTCCTGACCTGTAGTCCTGACCTGTAGTCTGACCTGTAGTCCTGACTTTCGGGGCTGGACTGACCTGTAGTCTGACCCGTAGTCTGACCTGTAGTCCTGTCTTCAGGGCTGGACTGACCTGTAGTCCTGACCTTCGGGGCTGGACAGACCGTTTCAATCGGTGACGTCACTCGCTCTGAGACCTTGAAGTAGTTGTTCCCCTTGCTCTGCAAGGGGCCGTGGCTTTTGTGGAGTGATGGGTAACGATGCTTTGTGGGTGGCAGTTGTTGATGTGTCCCTGGTTGGAGCCCAGGTAGGGGCGAGGAGAGGGACGGAAGGGTCCCTGGTTGGAGCCCAGGTCGGGGCGAGGAGAGGGACGGAAGCTATACTGTTACACTAAGAGGGGTTTATAAATGAGCATCAGCCAGTGGGTCTTGCGACAGGTTTACAGAGATGACCAGTTTAAAGAGTATAGAGTGTAGTGATGTGTCCTATAAGGAGCATTTGGTGACAAATCTGATGGCTGAATGGTAAAGAACATCTCGCCGCTCGAACACCCTTTCCTGACTATCTATAAATTACATCTCCGTAGTCTAGCATGGGTAGGGTGGTCATCTGAATCAGGGTTAGTTTGGTAGCTGGGGTGAACGAGGAGCGATTTACGATAGAGGAAACCAAGTCTAAACCCCTGGGGCGGCAGGGTAGCCTAGTGGTTAGAGCGTTGGACTAGTAACCGGAAGGTTGTTCAAGGTACAAATCTGTCGTTCTGCCCCTGAACAGGCAGTAAACCCACTGTTTCTAGGCCGTCATTGAAAATAAGAATTTGTTCTTAACTGACTTGCCTAGTTAAATAAAGGTAAAAAAAAAAAAAAAAAAGTCTAGATTTAACTTTAGCCTGTAGCTTTGATATGTGCCGAGAGAAGGACAGTGTACCGTCTAGCCATACTCCCAAGTACTTGTATGAGGTGACTACCTCAAGCTCTAATCCCTCAGAGGCAGTAATCTCACCTGTGGGGAGTGGGACATTCTTACCAAACCACATGACCTTTGTTTCGGAGGTGTTCTAAATTAGGTTAAGGGTAGAGAAAGCTTGTTGAACACGAAGAAAGCTTTGTTGTAGAGCATTTAATACAAAATTCAGGGGAGTGGCTAGCTGAGTATAAAACTGTGTCATCTGCATATAAATGGATAAGAGAGCTTCCTACTGCCTGAGCTATGTTGTTGATGCAAATTGAGAAGAGCGTGGGGCCTAGGATCGAGCCTTGGGGTACTCCCATGTGACAGGCACTGGCTGAGACAGCAGGTGTTCTGACCTTGTACACGGCACTCTTTGAGAGAGGTAGTTAGCAAACCAGGCCAAAGACCCCTCAGAGATACCAATACTCCTTAGCCGCCACACAAGAATGGAATGGTAAACGAGCCCCACGTCTGCTATATTGCTACCATGTTGTGCCCCACGTCTGCGACCCTGACCATAGGCCTACTATAACGAAGGCTGTTTAAAAATAGAGCCTTAAAACTTGACTCTCTGTCCTCTCTCTCTGTCCTCTCTCTCTGTCCTCTCTCTCTGTCCTCTCTCTCTGTCCTCTCTCTCTGTCCTCCCTCTCTGTCCCCTCTGTCCTCTCTCTGCCCTCTTGCTCTCTATCCTCTCTCTATCCTCTTGCTCTCTATAATCTTTCTCTCCCTCTCTATCCTCTCTCTATCCTCTTGCTTTCTATACTCTCCCTCTCGGTCCTCTCCCATTTTCATGACAGGTGGCTGTGGCTCTGCTTGACACAGTGGGGGAGGAGAAATCTGTCAGGCTATACGTTGGGTTGGTTCCCTTCACTTATAAAATCTGCGATACAGAGAACGAGGACGGACTCCTTCTGGTAGAGGGATGGGCTTTCCCTAATAACCTCATGGTAGAGAGATGGGCTTTCCCTAAAAACCTCCTGGTAGAGGGATGGGCTTTCCCTAAAAACCTCCTGGTATATGGATGGGCTTTCCCTAAAAACCTCCTGGTAGAGGGATGGGCTTTCCCTCCTCCTGGTAGAGGGATGGGCTTTCCCTAAACACCTCCTGGTAGAGGGATGGGCTTTCCCTAATAACCTCCTGGTACAGGGATGGGCTTTCCTGGTATATGGATGGGCTTTCCCTAAAAACCTCCTGGTAGAGGGATGGGCTTTCCCTAAAAACCTCCTGGTAGAGGGATGGGCTTTCCCTAAAAACCTCCTGGTAGAGGGATGGGCTTTCCCTAAACACCTCCTGGTAGAGGGATGGGTTTCCCCTAAAAACCTCCTGGTAGAGGGATGGGCTTTCCCTAAAAACCTCCTGGTAGAGGGATGGGCTTTCCCTAAAAACCTCCTGGTTGAGGGATGGGCTTTCCCAAAAACCTCCTGGTTGAGGGATGGGCTTTCCCTAAAAACCTCCTGGTAGAGGGATGGGCTTTCCCATTGTGTTGCTCCTGGTAGAGGGATGGGCTTTTCCTAAAAACCTTGTCAATTAATTGTTAACTACCAAGTGCTGTGCATACTTTGGCAGAATGATATCATGATTATTTGCATCAGTATTTGTTTAGCAAACTCTACCATCACATGTTGTGTTTTTACCATGTCATGTTGTGTTGCTACCATGTTGTTGTGTTGCTACCATGTTGTTGTGTTGCTACCATGTTGTTGTGTTGCTACCACATTGTGTTGCTACCATGTTGTGTTGCTACCATGTTGTGTTATGCTGTGTTTCTACCATGTTGTTGTGTTGCTACCATGTTGTTGTGCTGCTATCACATTGTGTTGCTACCACGTTGTGTTGCTACGTTGTTACCATGCTGTGTTGCTGCCTTGCTATGTTGTTTTCTTAGGTCTCTCTTTATGTAGTGTTGTCTCTCTTGTCGTGATGTGTGTTTTGTCCTATATTTATATTGTATTTATATATATATATATATTTATCCCAGGCCACCGTCCCCGCAGGAGCCCTTTTGCCTTTTGGTAGGCCGTCATTGTAAATAAAAATTTGTTCTTAACCGACATGCCTCGTTAAATAAATAAATAAATAAAAATGTGGCCTTGAAAAACAGTGGTAAACAACAGCCTCTTGCTAGGTGCACACTGGAATTAAAAGGGAACAACACCAGACATTAAAAAGTGGTCTCCTGATGTGGTTTAAGCTTTGTTGTTGACTTAGAACATCCAATATATACAATATAAAATCTATATATATATATATTTTTTAAATTAAAAAAAAGTGTGATTTAGAGAGAGAGAACCTGAAAAAACCCACAACCAGCGACATTGCTCTGAATTCATGTTGATTACGCTCCACTATCCTGCTGTCTGCGTGGGTTCAGCCTGCTACTGGCTACCGACCTGGCACTGGCCCTATTTCAGATGACTGCTCTCTCTCTCTCTCTCTCGCTCTCTTTATCTCTCTCTCTCGCATTCTTCTGTGTAAACACAGCTCAGGCCTTAGGTTACACTGTGATTCAGACGTGTAGTTTTTCTCTCTCCTGTCAGTGTAAGTCACAGAGCATACTAATGTTCTTTGACCTGTCTTTTGCTACAGGACTGTGTGTGTGTTAGACTCTACAGTCTTAATGGGTAATACAGTAGTTAACACTGGTTGATGTGATGTGGTAGGTAGTAACTGGGCTGGTTATAATACAGTAGTTAACACTGGTTCATGTTGATGTGTGATGGTATGGTGGTTATAATACAGTAGTTAACACTGGTTCATGTTGATGTGGTGATGGTAGTAACTGGGCTGGTTATAATACAGTAGTTAACACTGGTTCATGTTGATGTGATGATGGTAGGTAGTAACTGGGCTGGTTATAATACAGTAGTTAACACTGGTTCATGTTGATGTGATGATGGTAGTAACTGGGCTGGTTATAATACAGTAGTTAACACTGGTTCATGTTGATGTGGTGATGGTAGTAACTGGGCTGGTTATAATACAGTAGTTAACACTGGTTCATGTTGATGTGGTGATGGTAGTAACTGGGCTGGTTATAATACAGTAGTTAACACTGGTTCATGTTGATGTGATGATGGTAGGTAGTAACTGGGCTGGTTATAATACAGTAGTTAACACTGGTTCATGTTGATGTGGTGATGGTAGTAACTGGGCTGGTTATAATACAGTAGTTAACACTGGTTCATGTTGATGTGGTGATGGTAGTAACTGGGCTGGTTATAATACAGTAGTTAACACTGGTTCATGTTGATGATGGTAGGTAGTAACTGGGCTGGTTATAATACAGTAGTTAACACTGGTTCATGTTGATGTGGTGATGGTAGGTAGTAACTGGGCTGGTTATAATACAGTAGTTAACACTGGTTCATGTTGATGTGATGATGGTAGTAACTGGGCTGGTTATAATACAGTAGTTAACACTGGTTCATGTTGATGTGGTGATGGTAGGTAGTAACTGGGCTGGTTATAATACAGTAGTTAACACTGGTTCATGTTGATGTGGTGATGGTAGTAACTGGGCTGGTTATAATACAGTAGTTAACACTGGTTCATGTTGATGTGGTGGTAGGTAGTAACTGGGCTGGTTATAATACAGTAGTTAACACTGGTTCATGTTGATGTGGTGATGGTAGTAACTGGGCTGGTTATAATACAGTAGTTAACACTGGTTCATGTTGATGTGATGGTAGGTAGTAACTGGGCTGGTTATAATACAGTAGTTAACACTGGTTCATGTTGATGTGATGATGGTAGTAACTGGGCTGGTTATAATACAGTAGTTAACACTGGTTCATGTTGATGTGGTGATGGTAGTAACTGGGCTGGTTATAATACAGTAGTTAACACTGGTTCATGTTGATGTGGTGATGGTAGTAACTGGGCTGGTTATAATACAGTAGTTAACACTGGTTCATGTTGATGTGGTGATGGTAGTAGTAGTTAACTGGGCTGGTTATAATACAGTAGTTAACACTGGTTCATGTTGATGTGGTGATGGTAGTAACTGGGCTGGTTATAATACAGTAGTTAACACTGGTTCATGTTGATGTGGTGGTAGGTAGTAACTGGGCTGGTTATAATACAGTAGTTAACACTGGTTCATGTTGATGTGGTGATGGTAGTAACTGGGCTGGTTATAATACAGTAGTTAACACTGGTTCATGTTGATGTGGTGATGGTAGTAACTGGGCTGGTTATAATACAGTAGTTAACACTGGTTCATGTTGATGTGATGGTAGTAACTGGGCTAGGTAGTAACTGGGCTGGTTATAATACAGTAGTTAACACTGGTTCATGTTGATGTGATGATGGTAGGTAGTAACTGGGTTGATGTGGTGATGGTAGTAACTGGGCTGGTATAATACAGTAGTTAACACTGGTTCATGTTGATGTGGTGATGGTAGGTAGTAACTGGGCTGGTTATAATACAGTAGTTAACACTGGTTCATGTTGATGTGATGATGGTAGGTAGTAACTGGGCTGGTTATAATACAGTAGTTAACACTGGTTCATGTTGATGTGATGATGGTAGGTAGTAACTGGGCTGGTTATAATACAGTAGTTAACACTGGTTCATGTTGATGTGGTGATGGTAGGTAGTAACTGGGCTGGTTATAATACAGTAGTTAACACTGGTTCATGTTGATGTGATGATGGTAGGTAGTAACTGGGCTGGTTATAATACAGTAGTTAACACTGGTTCATGTTGATGTGATGATGGTAGGTAGTAACTGGGCTGGTTATAATACAGTAGTTAACACTGGTTCATGTTGATGTGATGATGGTAGGTAGTAACTGGGCTGGTTATAATACAGTAGTTAACACTGGTTCATGTTGATGTGATGATGGTAGGTAGTAACTGGGCTGGTTATAATACAGTAGTTAACACTGGTTCATGTTGATGTGTTGATGGTAGGTAGTAACTGGGCTGGTTATAATACAGTAGTTAACACTGGTTCATGTTGATGTGATGATGGTAGGTAGTAACTGGGCTGGTTATAATACAGTAGTTAACACTGGTTCATGTTGATGTGGATGGTAGGTAGTAACTGGGCTGGTTATAATACAGTAGTTAACACTGGTTCATGTTGATGTGATGATGGTAGGTAGTAACTGGGCTGGTTATAATACAGTAGTTAACACTGGTTCATGTTGATGTGATGATGGTAGGTAGGTAACTGGGCTGGTTATAATACAGTAGTTAACACTGGTTCATGTTGATGTGATGATGGTAGGTAGTAACTGGGCTGGTTATAATACAGTAGTTAACACTGGTTCATGTTGATGTGGTGATGGTGATGGTAGTAGTAGTATGTTGATGTGATGATGGTAGGTAGTAACTGGGCTGGTTATAATACAGTAGTTAACACTGGTTCATGTTGATGTGATGATGGTAGGTAGTAACTGGGCTGGTTATAATACAGTAGTTAACACTGGTTCATGTTGATGTGGTGATGGTAGGTAGTAACTGGGCTGGTTATAATACAGTAGTTAACACTGGTTCATGTTGATGTGATGATGGTAGGTAGTAACTGGGCTGGTTATAATACAGTAGTTAACACTGGTTCATGTTGATGTGGTGATGGTAGTAACTGGGCTGGTTATAATACAGTAGTTAACACTGGTTCATGTTGATGTGATGATGGTAGGTAGTAACTGGGCTGGTTATAATACAGTAGTTAACACTGGTTCATGTTGATGTGATGGTAGGTAGTAACTGGGCTGGTTATAATACAGTAGTTAACACTGGTTCATGTTGATGTGGTGATGGTAGGTAGTAACTGGGCTGGTTATAATACAGTAGTTAACACTGGTTCATGTTGATGTGATGATGGTAGGTAGTAACTGGGCTGGTTATAATACAGTAGTTAACACTGGTTCATGTTGATGTGGTGATGGTAGGTAGTAACTGGGCTGGTTATAATACAGTAGTTAACACTGGTTCATGTTGATGTGATGATGGTAGGTAGTAACTGGGCTGGTTATAATACAGTAGTTAACACTGGTTCATGTTGATGTGGTGATGGTAGGTAGTAACTGGGCTGGTTATAATACAGTAGTTAACACTGGTTCATGTTGATGTGATGATGGTAGGTAGTAACTGGGCTGGTTATAATACAGTAGTTAACACTGGTTCATGTTGATGTGGTGATGGTAGGTAGTAACTGGGCTGGTTATAATACAGTAGTTAACACTGGTTCATGTTGATGTGGTGATGGTAGGTAGTAACTGGGCTGGTTATAATACAGTAGTTAACACTGGTTCATGTTGATGTGGTGATGGTAGGTAGTAACTGGGCTGGTTATAATACAGTAGTTAACACTGGTTCATGTTGATGTGGTGATGGTAGGTAGTAACTGGGCTGGTTATAATACAGTAGTTAACACTGGTTCATGTTGATGTGGTGATGGTAGGTAGTAACTGGGCTGGTTATAATACAGTAGTTAACACTGGTTCATGTTGATGTGGTGATGGTAGGTAGTAACTGGGCTGGTTATAATACAGTAGTTAACACTGGTTCATGTTGATGTGGTGATGGTAGGTAGTAACTGGGCTGGTTATAATACAGTAGTTAACACTGGTTCATGTTGATGTGGTGATGGTAGGTAGTAACTGGGCTGGTTATAATACAGTAGTTAACACTGGTTCATGTTGATGTGGTGATGGTAGGTAGTAACTGGGCTGGTTATAATACAGTAGTTAACACTAGTTAACACTAGTTCATGTTGATGTGGTGATGGTAGGTAGTAACTGGGCTGGTTATAATACAGTAGTTAACACTGGTTCATGTTGATGTGGTGATGGTAGGTAGTAACTGGGCTGGTTATAATACAGTAGTTAACACTGGTTCATGTTGATGTGGTGATGGTAGGTAGTAACTGGGCTGGTTATAATACAGTAGTTAACACTGGTTCATGTTGATGTGGTGATGGTAGGTAGTAACTGGGCTGGTTATAATACAGTAGTTAACACTGGTTCATGTTGATGTGGTGATGGTAGGTAGTAACTGGGCTGGTTATAATACAGTAGTTAACACTGGTTCATGTTGATGGTAGGTAGTAACTGGGCTGGTTATAATACAGTAGTTAACACTGGTTCATGTTGATGTGATGATGCTAGGTAGTAACTGGGCTGGTTATAATACAGTAGTGAACACTGGTTCATGTTGATGTGATGATGGTAGTAACTGGGCTGGTTATAATACAGTAGTTAACACTGGTTCATGTTGATGTGGTGATGGTAGGTAGTAACTGGGCTGGTTATAATACAGTAGTTAACACTGGTTCATGTTGATGTGGTGATGGTAGGTAGTAACTGGGCTGGTTATAATACAGTAGTTAACACTGGTTCATGTTGATGTGGTGATGGTAGGTAGTAACTGGGCTGGTTATAATACAGTAGTTAACACTGGTTCATGTTGATGTGATGATGGTAGGTAGTAACTGGGCTGGTTATAATACAGTAGTTAACACTGGTTCATGTTGATGTGATGTGATGGTAGGTAGTAACTGGGCTGGTTATAATACAGTAGTTAACACTGGTTCATGTTGATGTGATGATGGTAGGTAGTAACTGGGCTATAATACAGTAGTTAACACTGTTCATGTTGACTGGGCTGGTTATAATACAGTAGTTAACACTGGTTCATGTTGATGTGATGATGGTAGGTAGTAACTGGGCTGGTTATAATACAGTAGTTAACACTGGTTCATGTTGATGTGGTGATGGTAGGTAGTAACTGGGCTGGTTATAATACAGTAGTTAACACTGGTTCATGTTGATGTGGTGATGGTAGGTAGTAACTGGGCTGGTTATAATACAGTAGTTAACACTGGTTCATGTTGATGTGGTGATGGTAGGTAGTAACTGGGCTGGTTATAATACAGTAGTTAACACTGGTTCATGTTGATGTGATGATGGTAGGTAGTAACTGGGCTGGTTATAATACAGTAGTTAACACTGGTTCATGTTGATGTGATGATGGTAGGTAGTAACTGGGCTGGTTATAATACAGTAGTGAACACTGGTTCATGTTGATGTGATGATGGTAGGTAGTAACTGGGCTGGTTATAATACAGTAGTTAACACTGGTTCATGTTGATGTGGTGATGGTAGGTAGTAACTGGGCTGGTTATAATACAGTAGTTAACACTGGTTCATGTTGATGTGGTGATGGTAGGTAGTAACTGGGCTGGTTATAATACAGTAGTTAACACTGGTTCATGTTGATGTGGTGATGGTAGGTAGTAACTGGGCTGGTTATAATACAGTAGTTAACACTGGTTCATGTTGATGTGATGATGGTAGGTAGTAACTGGGCTGGTTATAATACAGTAGTTAACACTGGTTCATGTTGATGTGGTGATGGTAGTAGTAACTGGGCTGGTTATAATACAGTAGTTAACACTGGTTCATGTTGATGTGGTGATGGTAGGTAGTAACTGGGCTGGTTATAATACAGTAGTTAACACTGGTTCATGTTGATGTGATGATGGTAGTAACTGGGCTGGTTATAATACAGTAGTTAACACTGGTTCATGTTGATGTGGTGATGGTAGGTAGTAACTGGGCTGGTTATAATATAGTAGTTAACACTGGTTCATGTTGATGTGGTGATGGTAGTAACTGGGATGGTTATAATACAGTAGTTAACACTGGTTCATGTTGATGTGGTGATGGTAGTAACTGGGCTGGTTATAATACAGTAGTTAACACTGGTTCATGTTGATGTGGTGATGGTAGGTAGTAACTGGGCTGGTTATAATACAGTAGTTAACACTGGTTCATGTTGATGTGGTGATGGTAGTAACTGGGCTGGTTATAATACAGTAGTTAACACTGGTTCATGTTGATGTGGTGATGGTAGTAACTGGGCTGGTTATAATACAGTAGTTAACACTGGTTCATGTTGATGTGATGATGGTAGGTAGTAACTGGGCTGGTTATAATACAGTAGTTAACACTGGTTCATGTTGATGTGGTGATGGTAGTAACTGGGCTGGTTATAATACAGTAGTTAACACTGGTTCATGTTGATGTGATGATGGTAGGTAGTAACTGGGCTGGTTATAATACAGTAGTTAACACTGGTTCATGTTGATGTGATGATGGTAGGTAGTAACTGGGCTGGTTATAATACAGTAGTTAACACTGGTTCATGTTGATGTGGTGATGGTAGTAACTGGGCTGGTTATAATACAGTAGGTAACACTGGTTCATGTTGATGTGATGGTAGGTAGTAACTGGGCTGGTTATAATACAGTAGTTAACACTGGTTCATGTTGATGTGATGGTAGGTAGTAACTGGGCTGGTTATAATACAGTAGTTAACACTGGTTCATGTTGATGTGGTGATGGTAGTAACTGGGCTGGTTATAATACAGTAGTTAACACTGGTTCATGTTGATGTGGTGATGGTAGGTAGTAACTGGGCTGGTTATAATACAGTAGTTAACACTGGTTCATGTTGATGTGGTGATGGTAGTAACTGGGCTGGTTATAATACAGTAGTTAACACTGGTTCATGTTGATGGTAGGTAGTAACTGGGCTGGTTATAATACAGTAGTTAACACTGGTTCATGTTGATGTGATGATGGTAGGTAGTAACTGGGCTGGTTATAATACAGTAGTTAACACTGGTTCATGTTGATGTGATGATGGTAGTAACTGGGCTGGTTATAATACAGTAGTTAACACTGGTTCATGTTGATGTGATGATGGTAGTAACTGGGCTGGTTATAATACAGTAGTTAACACTGGTTCATGTTGATGTGATGGTAGGTAGTAACTGGGCTGGTTATAATACAGTAGTTAACACTGGTTCATGTTGATGTGGTGATGGTAGTAACTGGGCTGGTTATAATACAGTAGTTAACACTGGTTCATGTTGATGGTAGGTAGTAACTGGGCTGGTTATAATACAGTAGTTAACACTGGTTCATGTTGATGTGATGATGGTAGGTAGTAACTGGGCTGGTTATAATACAGTAGTTAACACTGGTTCATGTTGATGTGGTGATGGTAGTAACTGGGCTGGTTATAATACACTGTATGTTGATGGTACACTGTTAACACTGGTTCATGTTGATGGTAGGTAGTAACTGGGCTGGTTATAATACAGTAGTTAACACTGGTTCATGTTGATGTGATGGTAGGTAGTAACTGGGGTGGTTATAATACAGTAGTTAACACTGGTTCATGTTGATGGTAGGTAGTAACTGGGCTGGTTATAATACAGTAGTTAACACTGGTTCATGTTGATGTGGTGATGGTAGGTAGTAACTGGGCTGGTTATAATATAGTAGTTAACACTGGTTCATGGTGATGGTAGGTAGTAACTGGGCTGGTTATAATACAGTAGTTAACACTGGTTCATGTTGATGTGATGATGGTAGGTAGTAACTGGGCTGGTTATAATACAGTAGTTAACACTGGTTCATGTTGATGGTAGGTAGTAACTGGGCTGGTTATAATACAGTAGTTAACACTGGTTCATGTTGATGTGGTGATGGTAGTAACTGGGCTGGTTATAATACAGTAGTTAACACTGGTTCATGTTGATGGTAGGTAGTAACTGGGCTGGTTATAATACAGTAGTTAACACTGGTTCATGTTGATGTGATGATGGTAGGTAGTAACTGGGCTGGTTATAATACAGTAGTTAACACTGGTTCATGTTGATGTGATGATGGTAGGTAGTAACTGGGCTGGTTATAATACAGTAGTTAACACTGGTTCATGTTGATGTGGTGATGGTAGTAACTGGGCTGGTTATAATACAGTAGTTAACACTGGTTCATGTTGATGTGATGATAGTAACTGGGCTGGTTATAATACAGTAGTTAACACTGGTTCATGTTGATGCTAGGTAGTAACTGGGCTGGTTATAATACAGTAGTTAACACTGGTTCATGTTGATGTGATGATGGTAGGTAGTAACTGGGCTGGTTATAATACAGTAGTTAACACTGGTTCATGTTGATGTGGTGATGGTAGTAACTGGGGTGGTTATAATACAGTAGTTAACACTGGTTCATGTTGATGTGATGATAGTAACTGGGCTGGTTATAATACAGTAGTTAACACTGGTTCATGTTGATGCTAGGTAGTAACTGGGCTGGTTATAATACAGTAGTTAACACTGGTTCATGTTGATGTGGTGATGGTAGTAACTGGGCTGGTTATAATACAGTAGTTAACACTGGTTCATGTTGATGGTAGGTAGTAACTGGGCTGGTTATAATACAGTAGTTAACACTGGTTCATGTTGATGGTAGGTAGTAACTGGGCTGGTTATAATACAGTAGTTAACACTGGTTCATGTTGATGTGGTGATGGTAGTAACTGGGCTGGTTATAATACAGTAGTTAACACTGGTTCATGTTGATGTGGTGATGGTAGTAACTGGGCTGGTTATAATACAGTAGTTAACACTGGTTCATGTTGATGGTAGGTAGTAACTGGGCTGGTTATAATACAGTAGTTAACACTGGTTCATGTTGATGTGATGATGGTAGGTAGTAACTGGGCTGGTTATAATACAGTAGTTAACACTGGTTCATGTTGATGTGATGATGGTAGGTAGTAACTGGGATGGTTATAATACAGTAGTTAACACTGGTTCATGTTGATGATAGGTAGTAACTGGGCTGGTTATAATACAGTAGTTAACACTGGTTCATGTTGATGTGGTGATGGTAGTAACTGGGCTGGTTATAATACAGTAGTTAACACTGGTTCATGTTGATGTGGGGATGGTAGTAACTGGGCTGGTTATAATACAGTAGTTAACACTGGTTCATGTTGATGGTAGGTAGTAACTGGGCTGGTTATAATACAGTAGTTAACACTGGTTCATGTTGATGTGATGGTAGGTAGTAACTGGGCTGGTTATAATACAGTAGTTAACACTGGTTCATGTTGATGTGATGATGGTAGGTAGTAACTGGGATGGTTATAATACAGTAGTTAACACTGGTTCATGTTGATGTGATGGTAGGTAGTAACTGGGCTGGTTATAATACAGTAGTTAACACTGGTTCATGTTGATGTGATGATGGTAAGTAGTAACTGGGATGGTTATAATACAGTAGTTAACACTGGTTCATGTTGATGATAGGTAGTAACTGGGCTGGTTATAATACAGTAGTTAACACTGGTTCATGTTGATGTGATGATGGTAGGTAGTAACTGGGCTGGTTATAATACAGTAGTTAACACTGGTTCATGTTGATGTGATGATGGTAGGTAGTAACTGGGATGGTTATAATACAGTATTTAACACTGGTTCATGTTGATGTGATGGTAGTATCTGGGGCTGGTTATCATGTTTTCATTCAGGGAACCATGTGTTCTGTTTCTTCATTGGCCACAGATGTAGCATACACCTGGTGTACCATATGCTATACACCAAAGAGAGAGACACACACAAACACTACAGTAGCTCGTCTCAGAGCGGTCGTTACTCTCCTCTGTTTACAGCACCATGTTCACTGGGTGACAGGTGATGCAGCCTATGAGCTGCTCCCATTACCGGGCTCTCCCGTCTTTCCAGCCAATAGATTTATTTTATATCCACCCTTCAGTGGACTGGCCTGGTTGTAACAACACCTCTTAACAGAGTTAGCTTAACCTTTGGAATGTTAGCATGGGTGTGTCTGTCGTGTGTTTGGCCAGTGGAGTTTGAGATGCGTGTGTTAGGTGTGTGTGAGGTGTGTGTGTGTGTGTGTGTGTGTGTGTGTGTGGTGTGTGTTCTCACAAACTAACTAGCCTACTCTGTTTATGATTCTGTTGTCATGGATGACTGATTTGGGTCATTATTTCCAGTTTAAAAATAGACACTGCTCTCATGGAACGGCGTGCTTTCAGCACTACTGAAAAGTGCTATTTACACGTGAAAAATGAATGGCGCATGCTGCGTTTTGTTATTGGCGACACGGTGATATCTTGATATTATGCAGCTGTGAAGTCTGAAGTGGTCAGTGTTTGATGGTGTGTCTGTTAGTCCCATGGACATGTGTTCATCAGTACAAATTAGATTTGACCTATTAAGCCCCAGTCGGGGTGTTAAATGAAGCTGTTTTCTGACCGTGTGGGGCACAATGCCACAGTGGAGTTCAGAAGGGAGGATCTCACTCACCTCTATTTCACCGGCTGTTTAGGATCCTCACTATACACCTGTTATTCTATAGGCTGGGATCCTCACTATACAGCTGTTATTCTATAGGCTGGGATCCACACTATACAGCTGTTATTCTATAGGCTGGGATCCACACTATACAGCTGTTATTCTATAGGCTGGGATCCTCACTATACAGCTGTTATTCTATAGGCTGGGATCCACACTATACAGCTGTTATTCCATAGGCTGGGATCCTCACTATACAGCTGTTATTCCATAGGCTGGGATCCTCACTATACAGCTGTTATTCTATAGGCTGGGATCCTCACTATACAGCTGTTATTCTATAGGCTGGGATCCACACTATACAGCTGTTATTCTATAGGCTGGGATCCTCACTATACAGCTGTTATTCTATAGGCTGGGATCCACACTATACAGCTGTTATTCCATAGGCTGGGATCCACACTATACAGCTGTTATTCTATAGGCTGGGATCCTCACTATACAGCTGTTATTCCATAGGCTGGGATCCTCACTATACAGCTGTTATTCCATAGGCTGGGATCCACACTATACAGCTGTTATTCCATAGGCTGGGATCCTCACTATACAGCTGTTATTCTATAGGCTGGGATCCACACTATACAGCTGTTATTCTATAGGCTGGGATCCTCACTATACAGCTGTTATTCTATAGGCTGGGATCCACACTATACAGCTGTTATTCTATAGGCTGGGATCCTCACTATACAGCTGTTGCAAGAGCGCGTTTTTCACTGGCTGTCCACTGGTCGCCAAAACAGTGATTGACAGGCAGCTTAAACTACTTGAATTCAACTATTAGTGGGTTCAAATATTTTTGGGTTCACATTTAGATTTGTGAACAGCTGAACACAACAACCATAATCTGTAAAGCACAAATAGCTAAATGAGAGAGCAGCAGTGTGATTCACATCAACACGCCGTGTAGATAACAATAATAAGTCATATCTGTATCGCCGTAGACATGTGTAATGCTTGTAATGGTTGTGTGACATCAAAGAGGTATTAATTATAATCCTCAACGGCTCATCTTTCAAAATACTTCATTTACAGCATTTCCCTCGTTCGGACAACAAATCATCTGTAAAACTTGGCGTGCGGTGCTCTAGTTCAGAACGTCTGTCAGTCAAAAGCCAAAAGCCAGCGGTCTGACGTCATGTATACAGCATGTTACTGTACAGGTGGTGTGTTCCAATTTAGGTGCTAATTACTGTCCAAATCTGTCATTTTCAACCTGTCTACGGGTACGAGTGTAAAGGGTTACCCCTAACTAACCCTGGCAACATGTTCCCACAAGCTGCTCCTCCAACAACATGTTCCCCCAACATGTTCCCCCAACATGTTCCCCCAAGCTGTTCCCCCAAGCTGTTCCCCCAAGCTGTTCCCCCAACATGTTCCCCCAACATGTTCCCCCAAGCTGTTCCCCCAACATGTTCCCCCAACATGTTCCCCCAAGCTGCTCCTCCAACATGTTCCCCCAAGCTGCTCCTCCAACATGTTCCCCCAACATGTTCCCCCAAGCTGCTCCTCCAACAACACGTTCCCCCAAGCTGTTCCCCCAAGCTGTTCCCCCAACATGTTCCCCCAAGCTGTTCCCCCAACATGTTCCCCCAAGATGTTCCCACAAGATGTTCCCCCAAGATGTTCCCACAAGATGTTCCCCCAACATGTTCCCCCAAGCTGTTCCCCCAACATGTTCCCCCAACATGTTCCCCCAAGCTGCTCCTCCAACAACACGTTCCCCCAAGCTGTTCCCCCAAGCTGTTCCCCCAAGCTGTTCCCCCAACATGTTCTCCCAGCATGTTCTCCCAACAAGCTGTTCCCCCAACAAGCTGTTTCCCCAACAGTAACTCTCATCTCTTCCTGTCTTCTCTTGCAGCAGTAAGTCAGTGTTGGAGGTCTGTCCTGACTGAAGAGGAGACCCACTACACACACAATCACATCATCAGCTTTTAAATACACACACATTCATCATAATGGTAGGTTCACACCTGTTGGTTTCAATTCAGCTGAATGAATGAATGAATGAAACAGCTTCTGGAATGAAACAGTTTTGGTGGAACCAGTTTCTAGTTGTGCAGGCTAGCTAAACCTTCAGTGTGAATTTCAACACTAACTTCACAGGTACACATTACATTTCCCCCCAAAGAGACTGGCCTGCTACTGTCTGTAACATTCCCCTGAATGACCTATTTCCTGTCTGAGAGACTGGCCTGTTCCTGTCTGGAACATTCCCCTGAATGACCTATTTCCTGTCTGAGAGACTGGCCTGTTACTGTCTGTAACACTCCCCTGAATGACCTATATCCTCTCAGAGAGACTGGCCTGTTCCTGTCTGGAACATTCCCCTGAATGACCTATTTCCTCTCAGAGAGACTGGCCTGTTCCTGTCTGGAACATTCCCCTGAATGACCCGTTTCCTCTCAGTCCTCACTGACTGGAGCAGTGGCCTGGCGGTCTGCTCTCTCTGCTGGGGCTGAAGAGGGAGACAGTGTTTAATCAGCTACTCCATAGTCCACACCTGGATCACACACTGATACTGTTGCTGCTGTGGGTAGTCTGCTTGAAATAGCAGAATTAGACCTGTGTGAATGTAGTCTAGAATGGAGGTCTCTGTTTGACCCCAAACAGTAATTATTTTGACTTTCGTTTTAATCGTGTTCTTTTCTCCCCTATCATCTCTACTCTCCCCTCTCTCCTCTCTCCCCTCTCTCCCCTCTCTCCTCTCCCCTCTCCCTTCTCTCCTCTCCTCAGGGAGGTGTATGATGACTGAAGCTGCAGGGCTATGGCCAGCGAACCCCTCGAAGGCTTCCATGAGGTCAACTTGGCGTCACCCACCACCCCTGACCTCCACGGATTGACCTCCGACACCAGACCCCAATGTCACAGCGCCCCTTCCAGCGCCCTGTACCGTACACCCTCCCTCAGCTCCAGCCCCTGCCCCCCCAACGCCCTGCGAGCCGACCAGCTGCCCACCCAGCCCATCTACTCTGCCCCTAGGCTACTGGGCAGCACAGAACCACACAATGGAAGGTCAGGAAGAAACCCTCCTGGAGAAACAGACTTACAGTACCTGGCCCATGACAACCACAATGTAAAGAGAGATATTACCTGGCCCATGACAACCACAATGTAAAGAGAGATATATTACCTGGCCCATGACAACCACAATGTAAAGAGATATGTTACCTGGCCCATGACGACCACAATGTAAAGAGATATATATTACCTGGCCCATGACAACCACAATGTAAAGAGATATATTACCTGGCCCATGACAACCACAATGTAAAGAGATATATTACCTGGCCCATGACGACCACAATGTAAAGAGATATATTACCTGGCCCATGACAACCACAATGTAAAGAGATATGTTACCTGGCCCATGACGACCACAATGTAAAGAGATATGTTACCTGGCCCATGACGACCACAATGTAAAGAGATATATTACCTGGCCCATGACGACCACAATGTAAATAGATATATTACCTGGCCCATGACGACCACAATGTAAAGAGATATGTTACCTGGCCCATGACGACCACAATGTAAATAGATATATTACCTGGCCCATGACGACCACAATGTAAATAGATATATTACCTGGCCCATGACGACCACAATGTAAATAGATATATTACCTGGCCCATGACGACCATGACAATGTAAAGAGATATATTACCTGGCCCATACGACCACAATGATATGACAACCACAATGTACCTGGCCCATGACAACCACAATGTATAAGAGATATATTACCTGGCCCATGACGACCACAATGTAAAGAGATATGTTACCTGGCCCATGACAACCACAATGTAAAGAGATATATTACCTGGCCCATGACAACCACAATGTAAAGAGATATATTACCTGGCCCATGACAACCACAATGTAAAGATATATATTACCTGGCCCATGACGACCACAATGTAAAGAGATATATTACCTGGCCCATGACGACCACAATGTAAATAGATATATTACCTGGCCCATGACAACCACAATGTAAAGAGATATATTACCTGGCCCATGACAACCACAATGTAAAGAGATATATTACCTGGCCCATGACGACCACAATGTAAAGAGATATGTTACCTGGCCCATGACAACCACAATGTAAAGAGATATATTACCTGGCCCATGACAACCACAATGTAAAGAGATATATTACCTGGCCCATGACAACCACAATGTAAAGAGATATATTACCTGGCCCATGACAACCACAATGTAAAGAGATATATTACCTGGCCCATGACAACCACAATGTAAAGAGATATATTACCTGGCCCATGACGACCACAATGTAAAGAGATATAGTACCTGGCCCATGACGACCACAATGTAAAGAGATATAGTACCTGGCCCATGACGACCACAATGTAAAGAGATATAGTACCTGGCCCATGACAACCACAACGTAAAGAGATATATTACCTGGCCCATGACGACCACAATGTAAAGAGATATATTACCTGGCCCATGACGACCACAATGTAAGGAGATACTAGAGAGAAATCTTGAAGATGGAACACAAATCCTAGCAGGTGCTGTTTTTAATGATGCCATGATTTCTGCTAGGATCTCTTTACGCAGTGCAGTCGGTATTAACCAGGCAATGTATTCAATATAAGTCAAGGGTTCCACTAAGCAGTGTTCATTGACACTTAAAACGTACTATTGATGACTAGCCCACTGGGATGCTAATTCATACATTAAAACATGCTTACTAGGCTTAATGTCCAACCAGGTAATGATAGCTGGATCATTATCACCACTAATCATACAGTCAATAGTGCTGATCAGTGATGACTGATTGATCCCTGTAGTAATCAGCCAACCCTCCTATACGCTTACATTAGTGTACCCATGATTCCTTGCAGCGTTCCGGGGTTGGAACCCCACGTCCGGTCAGAGGCGGAGTCAGCAGAAGGGGTGTTCCTGTCTGGAGAGGAAGGGGAGGAGTCTCTGAGTCTGACCAATGACAGCCTGTCCCACCTCCGCAGCCCCTCAGTCATGGAGATCAGAGAGAAAGCCAATGAGAGACTGAAGGAGGAGCTAGCCAAGGCACAGAGGGTAAGAGACCACACACACACACACACACACTGTGCCCATGTCATGTGTATGTTCCCTCTGGTTGTGTGTCTCTACTAGTTGAATGGTTTCACATCAGTTGATAACAGAGTGAAATCCATGCAGAAGGAATGTGTGATTCTCCTCCTCATCAACGGCAGGGGACCGACATGTTATCTCCTCCTGTGTCCTCCTGTGTTCTCCTGTGTTCTCTGAAATTACCCCACAAGCCTCTTGCCAATGTTTATTTTTAACCCAGCGCTCCTGAATGCTGCTTTCTCCAGCCAACTCTGATGAGTGAGAACTATCACTGCCTCGTAACCAGAGTTTGAATGGGCGTGTTGGAACGGAAGGGGTTGGGCCTGAGCAGGCAAGGTGATTGGTTGACCAGGGATTCTACAGGAACAGTGCTTTGTTCAGTCCATTTTACCATGTTATGATCAGCCTCTTCTTTCAGCCTCTTCGTTCAAATCAAATGTTATTGGTCACATACACCTGGTTAGCAGATGTTATTGGTCACATACACATGGTTAGCAGATGTTATTGGTCACATACACATGGTTAGCAGATGTTATTGGTCACATACACATGGTTAGCAGATGTTATTGGTCACATACACATGGTTAGCAGATGTTATTGGTCACATACACATGGTTAGCAGATGTTATTGGTCACATACACATGGTTAGCAGATGTTATTGGTCACATACACATGGTTAGCAGATGTTATTGGTCACATACACCTGGTTAGCAGATGTTATTGGTCACATACACCTGGTTAGCAGATGTTATTGGTCACATACACATGGTTAGCAGATGTTATTGGTCACATACACCTGGTTAGCAGATGTTATTGGTCACATACACCTGGTTAGCAGATGTTATTGGTCACATACACATGGTTAGCAGATGTTATTGGTCACATACACATGGTTAGCAGATGTTATTGGTCACATACACCTGGTTAGCAGATGTTATTGGTCACATACACATGGTTAGCAGATGTTATTGTCACATACACATGGTTAGCTGATGTTATTGGTCACATACACATGGTTAGCTAATGTTATTGGTCACATACACATGGTTAGCAGATGTTATTGTCACATACACATGGTTAGCAGATGTTATTGGTCACATACACATGGTTAGCAGATGTTATTGGTCACATACACATGGTTAGCAGATGTTATTGGTCACATACACATGGTTAGCTAATGTTATTGGTCACATACACATGGTTAGCAGATGTTATTGGTCACATACACATGGTTAGCAGATGTTATTGGTCACATACATACACATGGTTAGCAGATGTTATTGGTCACATACACATGGTTAGCAGATGTTATTGGTCACATACACATGGTTAGCTGATGTTATTGGTCACATACACATGGTTAGCTAATGTTATTGGTCACATACACATGGTTAGCAGATGTTATTGGTCACATACACATGGTTAGCAGATGTTATTGGTCACATACACATGGTTAGCAGATGTTATTGGTCACATACACATGGTTAGCAGATGTTATTGGTCACATACACATGGTTAGCAGATGTTATTGGTCACATACACATGGTTAGCTGATGTTATTAGTCACATACACATGGTTAGCAGATGTTATTGGTCACATACACATGGTTAGCAGATGTTATTGGTCACATACATACACATGGTTAGCAGATGTTATTGGTCACATACATACACATGGTTAGCAGATGTTATTGGTCACATACATACACATGGTTAGCAGATGTTATTGGTCACATACATACACATGGTTAGCAGATGTTATTGGTCACATACACATGGTTAGCAGATGTTATTGGTCACATACACATGGTTAGCAGATGTTATTGGTCACATACACATGGTTAGCAGATGTTATTGGTCACATACACAGGGTTAGCAGATGTTATTGGTCACATACACATGGTTAGCAGATGTTATTGGTCACATACATACACATGGTTAGCAGATGTTATTGGTCACATACATACACATGGTTAGCAGATGTTATTGGTCACATACACATGGTTAGCAGATGTTATTGGTCACATACACATGGTTAGCAGATGTTATTGGTCACATACACATGGTTAGCAGATGTTATTGGTCACATACACATGGTTAGCAGATGTTATTGTAGGTGTAGCTACATGCTTATGCTTCTAGATCTGACAGTGCAGCAGTATCTAACAGGTCATATCTAACTATTCCACAACAAAACCTAATACACACAATCTAGTAAAGGAACAGGATGTTAATATATTGAGTGAGAGGTTATTTTCCTGACACGACACCACACACTGTAGGCTGTCTCGTCGTTGTTGGTAATCAAGCCTACCACTGTAGTGTTGTCTAAACTTGATGATTGAGTTGGAGGCGTGCATGGCCACGCAGTCATAGGTGAACAGGACGTACAGGAGAGGGCTGAGAACGCACCCTTGTGGAGCTCCAGTGTTGAGCATCGGTGGAGTGGAGATGTTGTTTCCTACCATCACCACCTGGGTGCAGCCCGTCAGGAAGTCCAGGACCCAGTTGCACAGATCGGGTTCGAGACCCAGGGTATCAAGTTTATGATGAGTTTGGAGGGTACTATGCTGTTGAATGCTGAGCTGTAGTCAATGAACAGCATTCTTACATAGGTCCAGATGGGATAGGGCAGTGTCTGGTGTGATGGCGATTGCATCATCTGTGGACCTTTTGGGGCGGTAAGCAAATTGTGGTGGGTCTAGTGAATCAGGTGGGGTGGAGGTAATATGATCCTTGACTATTATCTCAAAGCACTTCATGATGACAGAGGTGAGTGCTACGGGGCGATAGTCGTTTAGCTCAGTTACCTTAGCTTTCTTGGGAACAGGAACAAACAGAGCATGTTACAATCCCAGATGTCTCTTTGGAAAGTATCTCTTGCCCTGATTTCATCTACTTTGCTAATGTCTGGTCCCTAGTTAACGAGTAATGTACTCGGAAGCGTTGGGTGGTGTGTGCGCATCCGAAGCCTCACTAGAAGATCGCTCCGACACCCTCTCCTCCGACAGCGTTGTTTTGGATCGGCCTCTGGAATCAGTTCAAATGCCCTGGGAGGTGCAGACAAAGGATCCGCTTTGGCAAAGTCGTATTCCTGGTTGTGCTGGCAAGTTGACGTCTCTCTGATATTCAATAGCTGTTCCCGACTGTATGTAATAACACTTAAGGGTTTCTGGGCTAACAATGTAAGAAATAATACTTTAGAATAAATTAGGACTGGAAGCGACGCTGCCATCTCAATAGGCGCCATCTTCCTATTCTGCCTCTTCATTCAGCCTCTTCATTCTGCCTCTTCATTCTGCCTCTTCATTCTGCCTCTTCATTCTGCCTCTTCATTCTGCCTCTTCATTCAGCTTCTTCATTCAGCCTCTATCAGAGCAGCATATTAGAACCACAAACAGGAGTTTGTTCACGTGTCAATTATTGCTTCAAACGTTGTTGTTGTTTTTACCTCTGTTTCTTCTGAACATTCTAACTGCACTGGTGTGCCAGACAGAGTCAAGGTGTCATCTCACTACCTGATTTAGAGATCTCTGGAATGAAATGGTGTGAGAGAGACGCAGCTGCCAGTTGCACCCACATTCTGTCTTTCTCAGTCCTGCTGCTCAGAGCAGGGATGTGGGAGAGAGATGGGGAGAGAGAAAGAAAGATTGTAAGACGGAAGGAGAGCGAGAGAACGAAAGACAGAAAATCATGAGTGAAAGAGAGAGGGGTTTGAGAGAGAGACTTGTGGTACTGAATCACCAGCTAGCTACTGTACTAGAAGGTGGTGCTGAATCACCAGCTAGCTACTGTACTAGAAGGTGGTGCTGAATCACCAGCTAGCTACTGTACTAGAAGGTGGTGCTGAATCACCAGCTAGCTACTGTACTAGAAGGTGGTGCTGAATCACCAGCTAGCTACTGTACTAGAAGGTGATGCTGAATCACCAGCTAGCTACTGTACTAGAAGGTGGTGCTGAATCACCAGCTAGCTACTGTCCTAGAAGGTGGTACTGAATCACCAGCTAGCTACTGTACTAGAAGGTGGTGCTGAATCACCAGCTAGCTACTGTACTAGAAGGTGGTACTGAATCACCAGCTAGCTACTGTACTAGAAGGTGGTACTGAATCACCAGCTAGCTACTGTACTAGAAGGTGGTGCTGAATCACCAGCTAGCTACTGTACTAGAAGGTGGTGCTGAATCACCAGCTAGCTACTGTACTAGAAGGTGGTACTGAATCACCAGCTAGCTACTGTACTAGAAGGTGGTGCTGAATCACCAGCTAGCTACTGTACTAGGTGGTGCTGAATCACCAGCTAGCTACTGTACTAGAAGGTGGTACTGAATCACCAGCTAGCTACTGTACTAGAAGGTGGTGCTGAATCACCAGCTAGCTACTGTACTAGAAGGTGGTGCTGAATCACCAGCTAGCTACTGTACTAGAAGGTGGTGCTGAACCACCAGCTAGCTACTGTACTAGAAGGTGGTGCTGAATCACCAGCTAGCTACTGTCCTAGAAGGTGGTACTGAATCACCAGCTAGCTACTGTACTAGAAGGTGGTGCTGAATCACCAGCTAGCTACTGTACTAGAAGGTGGTGCTGAATCACCAGCTAGCTACTGTACTAGAAGGTGGTGCTGAATCACCAGCTAGCTACTGTCCAAGAAGGTGGTGCTGAATCACCAGCTAGCTACTGTACTAGAAGGTGGTGCTGAATCACCAGCTAGCTACTGTACTAGAAGGTGGTGCTGAATCACCAGCTAGCTACTGTACTAGAAGGTGGTGCTGAATCACCAGCTAGCTACTGTACTAGAAGGTGGTGCTGAATCACCAGCTAGCTACTGTACTAGAAGGTGGTGCTGAATCACCAGCTAGCTACTGTACTAGAGGAAACCCCAGTATCCCCTGGAGGCTCCTTCAGTTCCATTAGCATCAGGGAAGTCCTGGATTATAACTACAGCCATTAGACTGGACCTCATTCACTATCACAGATGCACCAAATCAGACCACTTCAATGAGGTGCAGGGTCATGCTACTAGCAGGGTGGCCCGGGGGAGGTTAGATTGAACCAATCAGCCATTCTCAGGTGTTCTTATTGACCACTGCTGACCTTATGGTGACCCCTCATGGATTTGGAATCACAATTCTTGACGATCCCTCTGCCATTTCCCCTCAGAGAAAGCTGTGTGTCTTCCTCCCTGTATTACCCATTCTGGCTGCTCCTCGCTGCACCAGGACTGACTGCAGCTGACATCAGTTTAAGGCTGTGGGTCTGTACAGCCTTAACAGGTGACCAGCCGATCACAGACAGACAGGTAAATCACTGATTCCCCCAGACAGTCTACGCAGCTCAGACAAGTTGTCCGCTCCAGAACCAGCAGGGTCAGCCCCTTACCTTTCTTCCTCTCCTTCCATCTCATCCCACCCCAACCTTCTTCCCCCTTTCCTGCCGTTCCCTGCCCATTCTCCCTCCACTTCCTGCGTTGATCACTACTCTCACCCTTCTGCCTCTGTCGGCATGGCGATGACCTTGTGTTCGATGAGCGCGAGGGAACCCTGTCCGGGCGTGTGTGTGTGTGTGTGCACGCTGTAAGCCAGCTCCCACTACTAATCTGAGCCATTGAATACCACTAGTGTCTGTCCTGTTGTTTACCACTAGTGTCTGTCCTGTTGTTTACCACTAGTGTCTGTCCTGTTGTTTACCATGGTCTAGAATACCACTAGTGTCTGTCCTGTTGTTTACCACTAGTGTCTGTCCTGTTGTTTACCACTAGTGTCTGTCCTGTAGAATACCACTAGTGTCTGTCCTGTAGAATACCACTAGTGTCTGTCCTGTTGTTTACCACGGTCTAGAATACCACGAGTGTCTGTCCTGTTGTTTACCATGGTCTAGAATACCACTAGTGTCTGTCCTGTTGTTTACCACGGTCTAGAATACCACTAGTGTCTGTCCTGTTGTTTACCACGGTCTAGAATACCACTAGTGTCTGTCCTGTTGTTTACCACGGTCTAGAATACCACTAGTGTCTGTCCTGTTGTTTACCAAGGTCTAGAATACCACTCGTGTCTGTCCTGTTGTATTTGGTCAGGCCCTGGAAAGTTATTTAACTACTGGGTTTGTTAACAAAACAATGTGTGAAGAGGTGTCACCTTGCCAGAGGAGAGGACTAGTAATCCCTGTGTGTGTGTGTGTGTGTGTGTGTGTGTTGTAGCTCTTCACATATAATTACTGGGTGAACAACTGTTACTGCAACAGCATGTGGGTGGTGTTGGTGGGGGTTAGTGGGTGTAGCCTCACTATAAAGTTATATTTACTAAGAAGCAGCAGGTCAAATGGACACAGGAATGTTTCTGTAGTATTATATGACATGGACAACACCCAGTTTATACAGCCTACAGTGGATGTCCATGTTCCTTCCAGGAAGTAGTATAGAACAATAAGGGCCACACACTGTTAACTTCTCTAGGGTAGGGGGCAGCATTGGGGATTGTGGATGAAAAGCATCAAATTAAACTGCCTGCTTCTCAGCCATAAAAGCTAGAATATGCATATAATAGTGTATTTGGATAGAAAACACTCTGACGTTTCTCAAACTGTTTGAATGATGTCTGTGAGTATAACAGAACTCATATGGCAGGCAATAACCTGAGAAAAAAATCTAACCAGGAAGTGGGAAATCTGAGGTTTGTAGTTTTTCAACTCTTGGCCTATCAAAAACACAGTGTCTATGGGGTCATATTACACTTCCTAAGGCTTCCACTAGATGTCAACAGTCTTTAGAACCTTGTTTGATGCTTCTACTGTGAAGTGGGGGAGAATGAGAGGGGATTGAGTCAGAGGTCTTCCAGAGAGCCACAAGCTCAGTCTCGCGCGTTCATGTGATAGTTAGCTCTGCTCCATTGCATTTCTACAGACAAAGGAATTCTCTGGTTGGAACATTATTGAAGATTTATGTTAACATCCTAAAGATTGATTCTATACATCGTTTGACATGTTTCTACGGACTGTAACGGAACTTTTTGACTTTTTGTCTGCCCCTAGTGATCGCGCGTCGTGAGTTTGGATTGTGTACTGAACGCGCTAACGAAAAGGAGGTATTTGGACATAAATGATGGACATTATCGAACAAAACAAACATATTTATTGTGGAACTGGGATTCCTGGGAGTGCATTCTGATGAAGATCATCAAAGGTAAGTGAATATTTATAATGCTATTTTTGACTTCTGTTGACGACACAACATGGCGGATATCTGTTTGGGTTGTTTTGGTCTCTGAGCTCCGTACTCAGATTATGCTTTTTCCGTAAAGTTTTTTTTGAAATCTGACACAGCGGTTGCATTAAGGAGAAGTGGATCTAAAATTCCATGCAAAACAGTTGTATCTTTTATCAATGTTTATTTTGAGTATTTCTGTAAATTGATGTGGCCCTCTGCAAAATCACCGGATGTTTTGGAACTACTGAACATAACGCGCCAATGGAAACTCCGATTTCTGGAAATAAATATGAACTTTACCGATGGAACAAAACATACATGTATTGTGTAACATGAAGTCCTATGAGTGTCATCTGATGAAGATCATCAAGGGTTAGTGATCAATTTAATCTGTTTCTGCTTTTTGTGACTCCTCTCTTTGGCTGGAAAAATGGCTGTGTTTTTCTGTGACTTGGCTCTGACCTAACATAATCGTTTGGTGTGTTTTCGCCGTATAGCTTTTTTGAAATCGGACACTGGCTGGATTTACAACAAGTGTATCTTTAAAATGGTGTAAAATACAAGTATGTTTGAGGAATTTTAATTATGGGATTTCTGTTGTTTTGAATTTGGCGCCCTGCAGTTTCACTGGCTGTTGACGAGGTGGGACACTACCGTCCCACGTACCCTAGAGAGGTTAAATATCCCTTCCAGGAACCAGTATAGAACAATAAGGGCCACACACGGTTAAATATCTGTTCCAGGAACTAGTATAGAACAATAAGGGCCACACACTTAAATATCTCTTCGAGGAACTAGTATAGGACAATAAGGGCCACACACTTAAAGATCCCTTCCAGGAACCAGTATAGAACAATAAGGGCCACACACGGTTAAATATCTGTTCCAGGAACTAGTATAGAACAATAAGGGCCACACACTGTGAAAGATCCCTTCCAGGAACTAGTATAGAACAATAAGGGCCACACACTGTGAAAGATCCCTTCCAGGAACTAGTATAGAACAATAAGGGCCACACACTGTGAAAGATCCCTTCCAGGAACCAGTATAGAACAATAAGGGCCACACACGGTTAAATATCTGTTCCAGGAACTAGTATAGAACAATAAGGGCCACACACGGTTAAATATCTGTTCCAGGAACTAGTATAGAACAATAAGGGCCACACACTGTTATATATCTGTTCCAGGAACTAGTATAGGACAATAAGGGCCACACACTGTTATATATCTGTTCCAGGAACTAGTATAGAACAATAAGGGCTACACACTGTTATATATCTGTTCCAGGAACTAGTATAGGACAATAAGGGCCACACACTGTTATATATCTGTTCCAGGAACTAGTATAGAACAATAAGGGCCACACACTGTTAAAGATCCCTTCCAGGAACCAGTATAGAACAATAAGGCCACACACTGTTAAATATCTCTTCCAGGAACTAGTATAGAACAATAAGGGCCACACACTGTTAAATATCTGTTCCAGGAACCAGTATAGAACAATAAGGGCCACACACTGTTAGATATCTCTTCCAGGAACTAGTATAGAACAATAAGGGCCACACACTGTTAAATATCTGTTCCAGGAACTAGTATAGAACAATAAGGGCCACACACGGTTAAATATCTGTTCCAGGAACTAGTATAGAACAATAAGGGCCACACACGGTTAAATATCTGTTCCAGGAACTAAGTATTTTATTGCTCTGAAATACATTTACTGTACAGGGTAATATATTATTAGGGTAATATAAACGTTTTGATTTCAGCTATCGAAACTTGGCCTGCTGTCAACTGAACTGTGTGTGTTTCCAGTACATGCCTGTCTTAAGAAGTGTACACACACAACATTCACACACACCAAGTCACGGTTCCATTTCACATTTTTGATTTGTTTCATCTTATTTCGGCTGCTAAAATAAACCACATTTGATTTTTCCTTGGTCATTATTATTACCTGGTCATTTATATTTACGTTCATCACGTTTGTGTTTGTCCGTTTTTTTGTGTTTTTTTTTTTCATTTCTTAAGGATGTTAAGTTGAAAGACGAGGAGTGTGAAAGGCTTTCTAAAGTCAGGGACCAACTGGGCCAGGAACTGGAGGAGCTCACTGCTAGCCTGTTTGAGGTTGGTCCCACCGGCTAATTCATCCCCCCCAGAAACACTGAGACGGCCCTCCTTGTGATCAGTGTTTTGGCTTTGCTCCTCCCTTCTCTTACGTAGCTAGATTAACAGTTTCCATCCTCTCTCTAGGTCTCCTTTGTCTCTCCTCCCTTCTCTTACGTAGCTAAATTAACAGTTTCCATCCTCTCTCTCTTTCTCGGTCTCCTTTGTCGCTCCTTTCTCCTGTTTTCAAAGCTCTTGGTAGTTTGTAAAGACACTAACCTGCTTTTCTCTGGGTGTTTGGTGCCAGCTGTGACTCTGACTCAGGTTGTCTTGACTTGTGTTTGGTTGTTGGGTTCTCTGTTTTGTGTCAGAAGTCAGTAGGGGTTAGAGGTCAGGGCGATGAGTGACGCATTGTGGGTCTAACGTCTCGTGCCTTCTTACAGGAAGCTCACAAGATGGTGCGTGAGGCCAACATCAAACAGTCGACGGCTGAGAAGCAGCTGAAGGAAGCTCTGAACAAGGTGAGGACTGAACCATTCACAACCATGTTCAGTACTACTGTGTCTACATGACTGTTACCCTCATGGAAATGGAGTGGCTGACCCAGTCTGATGGTCTTCTAATGACAATTCTGCAGGTGTGTCTGGGATAATTTATGTGCTGCCTCTTCACTAAAGGTGTCAGTCACACCACTGCAGCCTCCCGGCTGGCTGGTAATGGGAGCCACAGGAACGTACTGACTGTAGTGCACCATGTCTGGCTGCTTTAATAGCAGGGTGTATCATTTCTGTGAGTGATAGCAGTAACAGTCCTGTAGATCATATCCTATCAGTCTGACAGTAACAGTCCTGTAGATCATATCCTATCAGTCTGACAGTAACAGTCCTGTAGATCATATCCTATCAGTCTGACAGTAACAGTCCTGTAGATCATATATCAGTCTGACAGTAACAGTCCTGTAGATCATATATCAGTCTGACAGTAACAGTCCTGTAGATTATATCCTATCAGTCTGACAGTAACAGTCCTGTAGATTATATCCTATCAGTCTGACAGTAACATTCCTGTAGATCATATATCAGTCTGACAGTAACAGTCCTGTAGATTATATCCTATCAGTCTGACAGTAACAGTCCTGTAGATCATATATCAGTCTGACAGTAACAGTCCTGTAGATCATATATCAGTCTGACAGTAACAGTCCTGTAGATCATATATCAGTCTGACAGTAACAGTCCTGTAGATTATATCCTATCAGTCTGACAGTAACAGTCCTGTAGATTATATCCTATCAGTCTGACAGTAACATTCCTGTAGATCATATATCAGTCTGACAGTAACAGTCCTGTAGATTATATCCTATCAGTCTGACAGTAACAGTCCTGTAGATCATATATCAGTCTGACAGTAACAGTCCTGTAGATCATATATCAGTCTGACAGTAACAGTCCTGTAGATCATATATCAGTCTGACAGTAACAGTCCTGTAGATCATATATCAGTCTGATGGTAACAGTCCTGTAGATTATATCCTATCAGTCTGACAGTAACAGTCCTGTAGATCATATATCAGTCTGACAGTAACAGTCCTGTAGATTATATCCTATCAGTCTGACAGTAACAGTCCTGTAGATTATATCCTATCAGTCTGACAGTAACAGTCCTGTAGATTATATCCTATCAGTCTGACGGTAACAGTCCTGTAGATCATATCCTATCAGTCTGACAGTAACAGTCCTGTAGATCATATCCTATCAGTCTGATAACATATCCTATCAGTCTGACAGTAACAGTCCTGTAGATCATATATCAGTCTGACAGTAACAGTCCTGTAGATTATATCCTATCAGTCTGACAGTAACAGTCCTGTAGATCATATATCAGTCTGACAGTAACAGTCCTGTAGATTATATCCTATCAGTCTGACAGTAACAGTCCTGTAGATTATATCCTATCAGTCTGACAGTAACAGTCCTGTAGATCATATCCTATCAGTCTGACAGTAACAGTCCTGTAGATCATATATCAGTCTGACAGTAACAGTCCTGTAGATCATATCCTATCAGTCTGACAGTAACAGTCCTGTAGATCATATCCTATCAGTCTGACAGTAACAGTCCTGTAGATCATATCCTATCAGTCTGACAGTAACAGTCCTGTAGATCATATCCTATCAGTCTGACAGTAACAGTCCTGTAGATCATATCCTATCAGTCTGACAGTAACAGTCCTGTAGATCATATCAGTCTGATAACAGTCTGACATATCCTATCAGTAAGTAACAGTCCTGTAGATCATATCCTATCAGTCTGACAGTAACAGTCCTGTAGATCATATCAGTCTGATCAGTCCTGACAGTAACAGTCCTGTAGATCATATCCTATCAGTCTGACAGTAACAGTCATGTAGATCATATATCAGTCTGACAGTAACAGTCCTGTAGATCATATCCTATCAGTCTGACAGTAACAGTCCTGTAGATCATATCCTATCAGTCTGACAGTAACAGTCCTGTAGATCATATATCAGTCTGACAGTAACAGTCCTGTAGATCATATATCAGTCTGACAGTAACAGCCCTGTAGATCATATCCTATCAGTCTGACAGTAACAGTCCTGTAGATCATATCCTATCAGTCTGACAGTAACAGTCCTGTAGATCATATCCTATCAGTCTGACAGTAACAGTCCTGTAGATCATATATCAGTCAGTCTGACAGTAACAGTCCTGTAGATCATATATCAGTCTGATAACAGTCCTGTATAGATCCTATCAGTCTGACAGTAACAGTCCTGTAGATCATATCATATCCTATCAGTCTGACAGTAACAGCCCTGTAGATCATATCCTATCAGTCTGACAGTAACAGTCCTGTAGATCATATCCTATCAGTCTGACAGTAACAGTCCTGTAGATCATATATCAGTCTGACAGTAACAGTCCTGTAGATCATATCCTATCAGTCTGACAGTAACAGTCCTGTAGATCATATATCAGTCTGACAGTAACAGTCCTGTAGATCATATCCTATCAGTCTGACAGTAACAGTCCTGTAGATCATATCCTATCAGTCTGACAGTAACAGTCCTGTAGATCATATCCTATCAGTCTGACAGTAACAGTCCTGTAGATCATATCCTATCAGTCTGACAGTAACAGTCCTGTAGATTATATATCAGTCTGACAGTAACAGTCCTGTAGATTATATCCTATCAGTCTGACAGTAACAGTCCTGTAGATCATATATCAGTCTGACAGTAACAGTCCTGTACATCATATCCTATCAGTCTGACAGTAACAGTCCTGTAGATCATATCCTATCAGTCTGACAGTAACAGTCCTGTAGATCATATACAGTATCAGTCTGACAGTAACAGTCCTGTAGATCATATCCTATCAGTCTGACAGTAACAGTCCTGTAGATCATATCCTATCAGTCTGACAGTAACAGTCCTGTAGATCATATCCTATCAGTCTGACAGTAACAGTCCTGTAGATCATATCCTATCAGTCTGACAGTAACAGTCCTGTAGATCATATCCTGATCAGTCTGACATATAACAGTCCTGTAGATCATATATCAGTCTGACAGTAACAGTCCTGTAGATCATATATCAGTCTGAACAGTCCTGTAGATCATATATCAGTCTGACAGTAACAGTCCTGTAGATCATATATCAGTCTGACAGTAACAGTCCTGTAGATATATATCAGTCTGACAGTAACAGTCCTGTAGATTATATTCTTTCAGTCTGACAGTAACAGTCCTGTAGATTATATCCTATCAGTCTGACAGTAACAGTCCTGTAGATTATATCCTATCAGTCTGACAGTAACAGTCCTGTAGATTATATCCTATCAGTCTGACAGTAACAGTCCTGTAGATGTAGATCCTGTATATCCTATCAGTCTGACAGTAACAGTCCTGTAGATCATATCCTATCAGTCTGACAGTAACAGTCCTGTAGATCATATCCTATCAGTCTGACAGTAACAGTCCTGTAGATCATATCCTATCAGTCTGACAGTAACAGTCCTGTAGATCATATCCTATCAGTCTGACAGTAACAGTCCTGTAGATCATATCCTATCAGTCTGACAGTAACAGTCCTGTAGATCATATATCAGTCTGACAGTAACAGTCCTGTAGATCATATCCTATCAGTCTGATGGTAACATTCCTGTAGATCATATATCAGTCTGACGGTAACAGTCCTGTAGATCATATATCAGTCTGACAGTAACAGTCCTGTAGATCATATATCAGTCTGACAGTAACAGTCCTGTAGATCATATATCAGTCTGACAGTAACAGTCCTGTAGATTATATCCTATCAGTCTGACAGTAACAGTCCTGTAGATTATATTCTTTCAGTCTGACAGTAACAGTCCTGTAGATTATATCCTATCAGTCTGACAGTAACAGTCCTGTAGATTGTATCCTATCAGTCTGACAGTAACAGTCCTGTAGATCATATATCAGTCTGACAGTAACAGTCCTGTAGATCATATATCAGTCTGACAGTAACAGTCCTGTAGATCATATCCTATCAGTCTGACAGTAACAGTCCTGTAGATCATATCCTATCAGTCTGACAGTAACAGTCCTGTAGATCATATCCTATCAGTCTGACAGTAACAGTCCTGTAGATCATATCCTATCAGTCTGACAGTAACAGTCCTGTAGATCATATCCTATCAGTCTGACAGTAACAGTCCTGTAGATTATATATCAGTCTGACAGTAACAGTCCTGTAGATCATATCCTATCAGTCTGACAGTAACAGTCCTGTAGATCATATATCAGTCTGACAGTAACAGTCCTGTAGATCATATCCTATCAGTCTGACAGTAACAGTCCTGTAGATCATATCCTATCAGTCTGACAGTAACAGTCCTGTAGATCGTATATCAGTCTGACAGTAACAGTCCTGTAGATCATATCCTATCAGTCTGACAGTAACAGTCCTGTAGATCATATATCAGTCTGACAGTAACAGTCCTGTAGATTATATCCTATCAGTCTGACAGTAACAGTCCTGTAGATTATATATCAGTCTGACAGTAATAGTCCTGTAGATCATATCCTATCAGTCTGACAGTAACAGTCCTGTAGATCGTATATCAGTCTGACAGTAACAGTCCTGTAGATCGTATATCAGTCTGACAGTAACAGTCCTGTAGATCGTATATCAGTCTGACAGTAACAGTCCTGTAGATCATATCCTATCAGTCTGACAGTAACAGTCCTGTAGATCATATCCTATCAGTCTGACAGTAACAGTCCTGTAGATCATATCCTATCAGTCTGACAGTAACAGTCCTGTAGATCATATCCTATCAGTCTGACAGTAACAGTCCTGTAGATCATATCCTATCAGTCTGACAGTAACAGTCCTGTAGATCATATATCAGTCTGACAGTAACAGTCCTGTAGATCATATCCTATCAGTCTGACAGTAACAGTCCTGTAGATCATATCCTATCAGTCTGACAGTAACAGTCCTGTAGATCATATCCTATCAGTCTGACAGTAACAGTCCTGTAGATTATATCCTATCAGTCTGACAGTAACAGTCCTGTAGATCATATCCTATCAGTCTGACAGTAACAGTCCTGTAGATCATATCCTATCAGTCTGACA
>NW_027258112.1:102500-128556 GCF_045791955.1 Oncorhynchus clarkii lewisi | reverse complement strand
ATACAGCAGGAGGAATTACCAGGATACAGTATATATAAACACTATACAGCAGGAGGAATTACCAGGATATAGTACTATAAACACTATACAGTAGGAGGAATTACCAGGATATAGTATATATAAACACACTATTCAACAAGAGGAATTACCAGGATATAGTACTATAAACACAGGAGAAACAAGGAGAATAGAAGAGGAGAAACCAGGGGAAACCAGGAGAATAGTAGTAGAGTGTTATGTGATGTAGTAGTGTGTGTGTAGTAGAGTTATGTGATGTAGTAGTGTGTGTGTAGTAGAGTGTTATGTGATGTAGGAGTGTGTGTGTAGTAGAGTGTTATGTGATGTAGGAGTGTGTGTGTGTAGTAGAGTGTTATGTGATGTAGGAGTGTGTGTGTGTAGTAGAGTGCTATGTGATGTAGGAGTGTGTGTGTAGCAGAGTGTTATGTGATGTAGGAGTGTGTGTGTGTAGCAGAGTGTTATGTGATGTAGGAGTGTGTGTGTAGTAGAGTGTTATGTGATGTAGGAGTGTGTGTGTAGTAGAGTGTTATGTGATGTAGGAGTGTGTGTGTAGTAGAGTGTTATGTGATGTAGGAGTGTGTGTGTGTGTAGCAGAGTGTTATGTGATGTAGGAGTGTGTGTGTAGTAGAGTGTTATGTGATGTAGGAGTGTGTGTGTAGTAGAGTGTTATGTGATGTAGGAGTGTGTGTGTAGTAGAGTGTTATGTGATGTAGGAGTGTGTGTGTAGTAGAGTGTTATGTGATGTAGGAGTGAGGGGGGGGGGGGGGACAGTTGACCCGGGAGGGGGGGGCACCTCTAGCAGGGCAGTTGAACCGGGGGGGGACAGTTGACCCGGGAGGGGGGGGCACCTCTAGCAGGGCAGTTGAACCGGGGGGGGACAGTTGAACCGGGGGGGGGGGCAGTTGACCCGGGAGGGGGGGACAGTTGACCCGGGAGGGGGGGGCAGTTGAACCGGGGGGGGGGGGGGGGGGCAGTTGACCCGGGGGGGGGGGGGGGGGGGGCACCTCTAGCAGGGCAGAAATTTGACAAACTAACTTGTTGGAAAAGGTAGCATCCTACGACGAATCACTGAGCTCTTCACTGAGGCCCATTCTACTGCCAACGTTTGTCTATGGAGATTGCACGGCGGTGTGCTTATACACCTGTCAGCAACGGGCGCGGCTGAAACAGTCGATTCAGCTGATTTTGAAGCGGTACTTTTAAATAGCCAGTATATATGACTGTATGTGAGAGGTCCTTCAATAAAAGGCCATATTAAAGACCGATTCGCCAGCGGTCAAATTGTGACGTCATGTTGCTATGATACCGGAGGACAGCCCATATTATGGGGTTTCTACGTCAATCATTCTATTGGACGGCGTCTTTAACGATTCTCCTTCATGTGGAAATGTCTGACCGCACGCACGCACGCACGCACGCACACACACACACACACGCACACAAACACACACGCACACGCACATCCATCTCAGATGTATCGTGGTGGAAGGCAACTTGTCTCAGATAATTCATCCCTGGAGCCCGGGGGGGGGGGGGGGGGGTGTTTAAGTGTGCGTGTGTGTGTATTTAAGTGTGTGTGTGTTTAAGTGTGTGTGTGTTTAAGTGTGTGTTTGTGTTCGTGTGCGTGTGCGTGTGCGTGTGCGTGTGTGTGTGTGCGTGTGTTTGTGAGTTTAAGTGTGTGTGTGTGTGTATGTGTATGTGTGTGTGGGAGCGTGTGTGTTTGTGTGTTTAAGTGTTTGTGTGTGTGTGTGTGTGTGTGTGTGTATGTGTTCCAAGCTGAAATCCTATTCCTAGTTGATTAGGATCTGAAAGAGAGGACTGTGGCAGGACAGCAACAGGAAGTGGGCTGATATTCATTACCTCCTGATTCTACACACTCTGTTCTCATTACCTGGAGTATGAGGTCACTACAGAACACACACACGCACACACACACACACACACACACACACACACACACACACACACACACATACACACACACACACACACACACACCACACCGCATAGACACGCACACATGACATATCTCCTGGGATAGAGACTGATACTGGTTCACTACCCTACATACCTCCTGGGATAGAGACTGATACTGGTTCACTACCCTACATACCTCCTGGGATAGAGACTGACTGGTTCACTAACCTACATACCTCCTGGGATAGAGACTGACTGGTTCACTACCCTACATACCTCCTGGGATAGAGACTGACTGATCCACTACCCTACATATCTCCTGGGATAGAGACTGACTGGTTCACTACCCTACATGCCTCCTGGGATAGAGACTGACTGGTTCACTACCCTACATACCTCCTGGGATAGAGACTGACTGGTTCACTACCCTACATACCTCCTGGGATAGAGACTGACTGGTTACCATGACATTACAGATATCTAATCCTCTCTCCTATCAGAGCTGTATTCTCCGTTGATGTTTATTTAGTCTGAACCAGTAGTCCTGGAGTCTGCATGGTCGTGTTTTAACTTCCTCTCTGTCGTTTAGCAAGCCGGTTTCCTGGCGAAGCCTCACGCTCATCTCGTCTATCTAGTATCACAAATCACCATCACCCTGGAGAACCAGCCTCGTTTAAGACTCCAACCCAGGAAGGAATGTTTCCACAACATGACAGAACCCCCAATCAGAACTGCATGTCTGAACGGTGACGGAGCTCGGGTTATTTGGTGTTTCCCAGATTCAGAACATGTCAACAACGCGCCAGCAGGGTGTGTGGGTCGGTGGGTGGGTGGGTCGGTGGGTGTGTGTGGGTCGGTGGGTGGGTGGGTCGGTGGGTGTGTGGGTCGGTGGGTGTGTGTAGGTCGGTGGGTGTGTGGGTCGGTGGGTGTGGGTCGTGGGTGTGTGGGTCGGTGGGGGTGGGTCGGTGGGTGTGTGTGTGGGTGGGTGTGTGTGTCGGTGTGGGTGTGTGTGTGTCGGTGTGGGTTGGTGTGTGTCGGTGTGTGGGTCGGTGTGTGTGTGTGTGTGGGTGTGTGTGTGGGGGTGTGTGTGTATAGGTGAGGTAAGAGCACAGATTTAGTGTGATTGATGGTTAATAAGACCTGACTTCCTGACTCACTGTAGTAATTATGGCCATGTCTTTTCTCAGAAAGCACTTTCTCACACTGCTCAGGACAACACAGCCAGCGCTCACAGAACATGTGTGTGTGTGTGTTTGAGAACATGTGTTCCCTAACTGACTTCAGATCACCATGTAACCCACCCGTCAGCTCAACCCCATAAAACCACCAAGGTTAAACATAATCAATCTTCTTTAAACTGTCAGGGTAGTAAGAGGTACAGAGGCAGAGAGAGAGAGAGAGAGAGAGAGAGGGAGAGAGAGAGGGAGAGAGAGATAGAGAGAGAGAGAGAGAGAGGGAGAGAGAGAGAGGGAGAGAGAGAGAGAGAGAGAGAGAGAGAGAGAGAGAGGGAGAGAGAGAGAGGCAGAGAGAGAGAGAGAGAGAGAGAGAGAGAGAGAGAGGGAGAGAGAGAGATAGAGAGAGAGAGAGAGAGAGAGAGCGAGGCAGAGAGAGAGAGAGAGAGAGAGAGAGAGAGAGAGAGGCAGAGAGCTATAGCGAGAGAGAGAGAGAGAGAGGTAGAGAGAGAGAGAGAGAGAGAGAGAGAGAGAGAGGCAGAGAGAGAGAGAGAGAGAGAGAGAGAGAGAGGCAGAGAGAGAGAGAGAGAGAGAGAGAGAGAGAGAGGCAGAGAGAGAGAGAGAGAGAGAGAGAGAGAGAGAGAGGCAGAGAGAGAGAGAGAGAGAGAGAGAGAGAGAGAGAGGCAGAGAGAGAGAGAGAGAGAGGGAGAGAGAGAGGCAGAGAGAGAGAGAGAGAGAGGCAGAGAGAGAGAGAGAGAGAGGGAGAGAGAGAGAGAGAGAGAGGCAGAGAGAGAGAGGGAGAGAGAGAGAGAGAGAGAGAGAGGCAGAGAGAGAGAGAGAGAGAGAGAGAGAGAGAGAGAGGCAGAGAGAGAGAGAGAGAGAGAGAGAGAGAGAGGCAGAGAGAGAGAGAGAGAGAGAGAGAGAGAGAGAGGCAGAGAGAGAGAGAGAGAGAGAGAGAGAGAGAGAGAGGCAGAGAGAGAGAGAGAGAGAGGGAGAGAGAGAGGCAGAGAGAGAGAGAGAGAGAGGCAGAGAGAGAGAGAGAGAGAGGGAGAGAGAGAGAGAGAGAGAGGCAGAGAGAGAGAGAGAGAGAGAGAGAGGCAGAGAGAGAGAGAGAGAGAGGCAGAGAGAGAGAGAGAGAGAGAGGCAGAGAGAGAGAGAGAGAGAGAGGCAGAGAGAGAGAGAGAGAGAGAGAGAGTCAGAGAGTGAGAGAGAGAGAGGGAGAGAGAGAGAGAGAGAGAGAGAGAGAGAGAGAGAGAGAGAGAGCAGAGAGAGAGAGAGAGAGAGAGAGAGGCAGAGAGAGAGAGAGAGAGAGGGAGAGAGAGAGAGAGAGAGAGAGACAGAGACAGAGAGAGAGACAGAGAGAGAGAGAGAGAGACAGAGAGAGAGAGAGAGAGAGAGAGAGAGAGAGAGAGAGAGAGAGAGAGAGAGGCTATATATAGTATGTTGCATATATTTTTACGCTAGTGCTACTCTCTGTTTATCTTAAATGCATAGTCACTTTAAGGATATGTACATGTACATACTACCTCAAATCAGCCTGACTAACAGGTGTCTGTATAGAGCCTTGTTACTGTACACACACACACACCTACACACACACCTTTTTTCGCACAATTGGTTAGAGCCTGTCGGTAAGCATTTCACCTGTTGTATTCGGCGCACGAGACAAACAAACTTTGATTTGATTTGAAAAGGCCTTTTAACCTCTAATCAGAATCACCATTAGATCCATCTGTTTCCCAACCTCCCTCCTCCCAGCCTGTGTGTGTGTGTGTGTGTGTGTACCTGTGGTGACTTGTGGCTCCTCCAGCTGTACTGGTGGCTGTGTAAGGAGGGTGTGTGTGTGTGTGTGTGTATCTGTGGTGACTTGTGGCTCCTCCAGCTGTACTGGTGGCTGTGTAAGGAGGGTGTGTGTGTGTGTGTGTGTACCTGTGGTGACTTGTGGCTCCTCCAGCTGTACTGGTGGCTGTGTAAGGAGGGCAGCAGGACGTTCTCATCGGTGTCCACCTGGCCAAACCTCAGGGTCTCCTGGGTGTCGTTACAGAGCACATGGTGACTGATCAACAACTCCTCTGCACCTTCATCCCCGTTCTAGAGAGAGGAGGGAGGGAGGGAGGGAGGGGGAGAGAGAGAGAGAGGGGAGGGAGGGAGGGAGAGAGACAGAGAGAGGGAGGGAGGGAGGGAGAGAGAGAGAAGGAGGGAGGGAGGGAGAGAGGGAGGGAGGGAAGGGGAGAGAGACAGAGAGGAGGGAGGAAAAAGAGAGAGAGAGAGAGAGAGAGGGAGACAGAGAGGGAGAGATGGAGGGAGGGAGGGAAGGGGAGAGGGAGGGAGAGAGCAAAGAGAGAGAGAGAGAGAAAGTCAGGCGGGGAGAAACATGTTCAGCACTGTGTGTCCACGGGGATCCCCTCGTATATCAACTGTAGATGTTGTGGTCGGCCGTCACATCCTGGCTTGTGGGAGAGTGACATCATATCTGGAAAGACCACAGCCTCCTGACCACAGCCTCTGTTGGGGGTGCTAACCATGTCAAGGCCTGACCCAGTTCCAGGACTTAATTGTTTTAATTGTTTTTAATTGGTCTTAATTGGTCTCTCTCTCTCTCTACAATATACACACTACACTATACCATGTATCTGAGTCTCTCTCTACAATATACACACTACACTATACCATGTATCTGAGTCTCTCTCTACAATATACACACTACACTATACCATGTATCTGAGTCTCTCTCTACAATATACACACTACACTATACCATGTATCTCAGTCTCTCTCTACAATATACACACAACACTATACCATGTATCTGAGTCTGTATCCGGGGGATAGATGTTAAACAAGTCAGGCCGACCGTACCTCTGATTCAAAAGGGGTCAAATGTGGACGATCCATTTCGGTTGAATGCGTTCCGTTGTGCAACTGAGTTAGGTACTCAATTTCCCATTCCTCTTTTTATTGAGAACACTGGGTTTTGGAGAGGGCTTCTCAAACACACTAAAAGTTAAAGAGTACGCAATTCCAAAACAGCTCAACGACCAAGGTCTGTGAATTACTTGAAACTTTTCCAAACACATCCACCCCCCCCCCCCTCCCCACCACACCCAACATCAGAGAGCTTCTCATGAACCAGTCCAACCTCAACACAGCAGACCCCCAACATCAGAGAGCTTCTCATGAACCAATCCAACCTCAACACAACAGACCCCCAACATCAGAGAGCTTCTCATGAACCAGTCCAACCTCAACACAACAGACCCCCAACATCAGAGATCTTCTCATGAACCAGTCCAACCTCAACACAGCAGACCCCCAACATCAGAGAGCTTCTCATGAACCAGTCCAACCTCAACACAGCAGACCCCCAACGTCAGAGAGCTTCTCATGAACCAATCCAACCTCAACACAACAGACCCCCAACATCAGAGAGCTTCTCATGAACCAGTCCAACCTCAACACAACAGACCCCCAACATCAGAGATCTTCTCATGAACCAGTCCAACCTCAACACAACAGACCCCCAACATCAGAGAGCTTCTCATGAACCAGTCCAACCTCAACACAACAGACCCCAACATCAGAGAGCTTCTCATAAACCAGTACAACCTCAACACAACAGACCCCAACGTCAGAGAGCTTCTCATGAACCAGTCCAACCTCAACACAACAGACCCCCAACGTCAGAGAGCTTCTCATGAACCAGTCCAACCTCAACACAACAGACCCCCAACATCAGAGAGCTTCTCATGAACCAATCCAACCTCAACACAACAGACCCCAACATCAGAGAGCTTCTCATGAACCAATCCAACCTCAACACAACAGACCCCAACATCAGAGATCTTCTCATGAACCAGTCCAACCTCAACACAGCAGACCCCAACGTCCCATTGAGACAGAGTGACCCCAGAGTGACCCCAGGGTGACTGTTAAAGGAGGCCAGCAGTAAAAAAAAAAGCTCAGAGTTTAACAGCCAAAAACACTGTTCTGCTGTTGCTATTGGAAACCGATGGGAAAGTTTTTACCTCATTAAACCTGGTGGACGGGACGTTTTTTCCCATTCGGACGGGACAGCTGCTGGCACGAGTTCAAATCCATGCCCTCTTTATAGAGGAACGCCATCTGAGGCACCTTTCAACTTCGACGCGCTGACTTCTAAACTGCCAGACATCTTTAAGATGCCGTGCTAAGCCTTCTTTAAAGATCGGTATCGGTTAACAGAGACTCTTCATTAGGCTACACGATACAGCCATCTTCATCCTCTTATCGTCCTCTTCTCTCTCTCTCTATAAAAAAAATGGCTTTATGTGGACAAATATTACCTCCTGAGATATGTTGATAGTCAATAAAAACCTGCTTGTTATAAACAAGGTTTTTTTAAGTGACAGCTCTCTCAGTCAGCCCCCGACGTCCCAGCAGACACCAGAATATCCAGATCTTTAATCCAGTCACATATTACATTACTCCTCCTGCTCCCTGTACACACATTAGTCCTGGTTACGTAGGCATATATGGGCCTCTCTATGTCACACAGATCTACGGTAGACGTGACAAACTAGAGACGGTAATTGTAGACGGGAGAGAAACGTCTAATCACGTGGAATTGGATCCTTGCCACGCAGAAGTTGGTGGTAAGACAATTGTTAAAAACCAGACAATAAAATAGATCAAGGAACAACGACGATACCTAAAGCCCCCGTTTCCTGTACGGGGCCGTCAGAACCCTGGTACATCTGCTGGGAACAGAAACCTGATCTGTCTTTAACTAGCGATGGATCTATCTTCTCTACTCCGGGGGGGGTAAAGACGAGCTGGATCATTCAAACAGGAACAGAAAAAAGCCCTGTTCCTAAGTGCACATTTGGTGTTCTGTGAGAAAGTAGAGTGTGTAAATACTACTGTGTTTTACTGTGGCTAAACCCTAAAGCCACTTCCCTGGGGAGAGGATAGGGAGAGAGGAAAGGGAGAGGATAGGGAGAGGATAGGGAGAGAGGATAGAGGAGAGGATAGGGAGAGGATAGGGAGAGGATAGGGAGAGGATAGGGAGAGAGGATAGAGGAGAGGATAGGGAGAGGATAGGGAGAGAGGATAGAGGAGAGGATAGGGAGAGGATAGGGAGAGAGGATAGAGGAGAGGATAGGGAGAGGATAGGGTGAGAGGGGGAGAGGATAGGGAGAGGATAGGGAGAGGATAGGGTGAGAGGATAGGGAGAGAGGATAGGGAGAGAGGGGGTGAGAGGGGGAGAGGATAGGGAGAGGATAGGGAGAGGATAGGGGGAGAGGATAGGGAGAGAGGGGGAGAGGATAGGGAGAGGATAGGGGGAGAGGATAGGGAGAGAGGGGGAAAGGATAGGGAGAGAGGATAGGGAGAGAGGATAGGGAGAGAGGATAGGGAAAGAGGATAGGGAGAGAGGATAGGGAGAGAGGATAGGGAGAGAGGGGGAGAGGATAGGGAGAGAGGATAGGGAGAGAGGATAGGGAGAGAGGGGGAGAAGGCTGGGTTTGGAGTTGGGGGGTAGGCCTGCCTGGGGTAAGTTGGTTTGAGGCTGGGTAGGCCTGCCTGGGGTAAGTTGGTTTGAGGCTGGGGCTGGTTTGTGGGGCTGGCGAAAGCTGGGTTTGGGGCTGGGGATGGTTAAAATCTCCCTCCCAACCCCTGTCCCCTGGTCCAATCAGGATCTCATGGCCTGGTTCAATCAGGATCTCATGGCCTGGTTCAATCAAATCCACACCTCTCTGATGTCTCCACACACCTGGCTGACTGTGTGGAATCTACCAGACCCACACCTGGCTGTGTAGAATCTACCAGACCCACACCTCTCTGTTGAACCCCCATTCAAGCTTTACTTTGTCTGAAACCAAAAGGGAAACAGAGGGCAGGAATGTTCCTTGGCAGCATGTTCATCTGAAGGTAGTCAACGCTGCCCACGCTGTGAAATATTTCAGTACAATTCCTGGTGTATCAGGTTTGGTCTTCAGCCTTCCTCCACACCCCTACAAGACTCTCCTATCCTACTCCTCCTCCTCCTCCTCCTCCTCACCCCTACAAGACTCTCCTATCCTCCTCCTCCTCTTCCTCCATAACCCTACAAGACTCTCCTATCCTCCCCCTCCTCTTCCTCCACACCCCTAGAAGACTCTCCTATCCTCCTCCTCCTCTTCCTCCACACCCCTACAAGACTCTCCTATCCTCTTCCTCCACACCCGTACAAGACTCTCCTATCCTCCTCCTCCTCTTCCTCTACACCCCTACAAGACTCTCCTATCCTCCTCCTCTTCCTCCACACCCCTACAAGACTCTCCTATCCTACTCCTCCTCTTCCTCCACACCCCTACAAGACTCTCCTATCCTCCTCTTCCTCCACACCCCTATAAGACTCTCCTATCCTCCTCCTCTTCCTCCACACCCCTACAAGACTCTCCTATCCTCCTCCTCATCCTCCACACCCCTACAAGACTCTCCTATCCCTCCTCCTCCTCTTCCTCCACACCCCTACAAGACTCTCCTATCCTCCTCTTCCTCAACACCCCTACAAGACTCTCCTATCCTCCTCCTCTTCCTCCACACCCCTACAATACTTTCCTATCCTCCTCCTCTTGCTGCCTCTCTCTCTCTTTCCCCCTGACTCACATTGATCTGCTGCTGGCACTAGGTCCAGTATGACACAGATTAGTCACAGCTGAGGCCATCTACAGCGCACGCACACACACACACACGCGCGCGCACACACGCACACACACACACACACACAAAATCTCCCTGTCCTCAACTTGGCAGACCCCCTCACGGCTCAGTGTCCAGAACTACTCTACTGGAGCTGATAAGAGGCCGTTATTTATGAGGGAAGTAATCAGATGAAAATGGAAACATCCACACTGAGTTATAGATCATTATTTAATCCTGAGGGATCAGGCCAATCACATCCTACGCCACGATGAGTCAATGCTGCCCACGCTATGAGTCAACTACTAACCTAAAGGTCTGATTCAACCCACACCAGTCAGGTCCTTTACCTCACCTATCTAAAGGTCTGAATCAACCACACCAGGCAGGTCCTTTACCTCACCTATCTACTAACCTAAAGGTCTGAATCAACCACACCAGGCAGGTCCTTTACCTCACCTATCTAAAGGTCTGAATCAACCACACCAGGCAGGTCCTTTACCTCACCTATCTACTAACCTAAAGGTCTGAATCAACCACACCAGGCAGGTCCTTTACCTCACCTATCTAAAGGTCTGAATCAACCCACACCAGGCATGTCCTTTACCTCACCTATCTACTAACCTAAAGGTCTGAATCAACCACACCAGGTAGGTCCTTTACCTCACCTATCTACTAACCTAAAGGTCTGAATCAACCCACACCAGGCAGGTCCTTTACCTCACCTATCTACTAACCTAAAGGTCTGAATCAACCACACCAGGCAGGTCCTTTACCTCACCTATCTAAAGGTCTGAATCAACCCACACCAGGCAGGTCCTTTACCTCACCTATCTACTAACCTAAAGGTCTGAATCAACCACACCAGGCAGGTCCTTTACCTCACCTATCTACTAACCTAAAGGTCTGAATCAACCCACACCAGGCATGTCCTTTACCTCACCTATCTACTAACCTAAAGGTCTGAATAAACCCCACCAGGCAGGTCCTTTACCTCACCTATCTAAAGGTCTGAATCAACCACACCAGGCAGGTCCTTTACCTCACCTATCTACTAACCTAAAGGTCTGAATCAACCACACCAGGCAGGTCCTTTACCTCACCTATCTACTAACCTAAAGGTCTGAATCAACCACACCAGGCAGGTCCTTTACCTCACCTATCTAAAGGTCTGAATCAACCACACCAGGCAGGTCCTTTACCTCACCTATCTACTAACCTAAAGGTCTGAATCAACCCACACCAGGCAGGTCCTTTACCTCACCTATCTACTAACCTAAAGGTCTGAATCAACCACACCAGGCAGGTCCTTTACCTCACCTATCTACTAACCTAAAGGTCTGAATCAACCACACCAGTCAGGTCCTTTACCTCACCTATCTAAAGGTCTGATTCAACCCACACCAGGCAGGTCCTTTACCTCACCTATCTAAAGGTCTGAATCAACCCACACCAGGCAGGTCCTTTACCTCACCTATCTACTAACCTAAAGGTCTGAATCAACCCACACCAGGCAGGTCCTTTACCTCACCTATCTACTAACCTAAAGGTCTGAATCAACCACACCAGGCAGGTCCTTTACCTCACCTATCTACACCAGGCAGGTAGAAACCCAGCAGATAAATGTGTTAAGAACAAACAAATTCTTATTTACAATGACAGCCTACTCTGGGCAAATCCGGACGACACTGGGCCAATTGCGCGTACGCCCTATGGGACTCCCAATCACGGCCGGGATGTGATCCAGCCTGGATTCTATAGCGACGCCTCCAGCACTGAGATGCAGTGTCTCAGACCTCTGAACCAGGGTGTCTCAGACCTCTGAACCAGGGTGTCTCAGACCTCTGAACCAGGGTGTCTCAGACCTCTGAACCAGGGTGTCTCAGACCTCTGAACCAGGGTGTCTCTGTAGAGATGCAGTATCTCAGACCTCTGAACCAGGGTGTCTCAGACCTCTGAACCAGGGTGTCTCAGACCTCTGAACCAGGGTGTCTCTGTAGAGATGCAGTATCTCAGACCTCTGAACCAGGGTGTCTCAGACCTCTGAACCAGGGTGTCTCAGACCTCTGAACCAGGGTGTCTCTGTAGAGATGCAGTATCTCAGACCTCTGAACCAGGGTGTCTCAGACCTCTGAACCAGGGTGTCTCAGACCTCTGAACCAGGGTGTCTCTGTAGAGATGCAGTGTCTCAGACCTCTGAACCAGGGTGTCTCTGTAGAGATGCAGTGTCTCAGACCTCTGAACCAGGGTCTCTGTAGAGATGCAGTGTCTCAGACCTCTGAACCAGGGTGTCTCAGACCTCTGAACCAGGGTGTCTCTGTAGAGATGCAGTGTCTCAGACCTCTGAACCAGGGTGTCTCAGAACGCTGAACCAGGGTGTCTCTGTAGAGATGCAGTGTCTCAGACCTCTGAACCAGGGTGTCTCAGACCTCTGAACCAGGGTGTCTCTGTAGAGATGCAGTGTCTCAGACCTCTGAACCAGGGTGTCTCAGACCTCTGAACCAGGGTCTCTGTAGAGATGCAGTGTCTCAGACCTCTGAACCAGGGTGTCTCAGACCTCTGAACCAGGGTGTCTCAGACCTCTGAACCAGGGTGTCTCTGTAGAGATGCAGTGTCTCAGACCTCTGAACCAGGGTGTCTCTGTAGAGATGCAGTGTCTCAGACCTCTGAACCAGGGTCTCTGTAGAGATGCAGTGTCTCAGACTGCTGAATCACTCGGGAGCCCAAATAACACTAATCTTCTGAGGAGAGAAGTTGAACTCATCAGAATACCTCCCCTGAGTCTCCTGGGTCTTTTATATGAGTCAACACAGTCATGGCTGAGGCAGGGAGGAAGGTCAGGAAAGAGAGAGAGAGACAGAGAGAGAGAGAGAGAGGGAGACAGAGACAGAGAGAGACAGAGAGAGACAGAGACAGAGAGAGACAGAGGAAGACAGAGACAGATAGAGACAGAGAGAGACAGAGACAGAGAGAGACAGAGACAGAGAGAGAGAACCAGGGCCAGATGATCTTGGTAGGTGTCATCACTCCAGTTTAACCATGTTTTCACGGGTGGCCCTTCACACAGCCTCTTGGCTACCAGACCAGAATACACCAGGCCAGATCAGGTCAGAACAGGCCTGATGGGGAACAGGGAGAGACCAGGGAGGGAGGTGCTGAGTCTGATCCAGGTCGCTGGATATTTGCTTAGTTGATCCAATAACTGGGGAGGCAGCTAGCTTTTATCACGTCTCAACGAGCTTCTAGAGACCTGGGTTTAATGGCTGAGATGGAGCAGCGGCAGAACCAGAACCAGGACACTACGGTTTTAATACAGCACCAGAACCAGAACCTGGACACTACGGCTTTAATACAGCACCAAAACCAGAACCTGGACACTACGGCTTTAATACAGCACCAAAACCAGAACCTGGACACTACGGTTTTAATACAGCACCAGAACCAGAACCTGGACACTACGGTTTTAATACAGCACCAGAACCAGAACCTGGACACTAAGGTTTTAATACAGCACCAGAACCAGAACCAGAACCTGGACACTACGGCTTTAATACAGCACCTGAACCAGAACCAGAACCTGGACTCTACAGCTTTAATACAGCACCAGAACCAGAACCTGGACTCTACGGTTTTAATACAGCACCAGAACCAGAACCAGAACCTGGACACTACGGCTTTAATACAGCACCAGAACCAGAACCAGAACCTGGACTCTACGGCTTTAATACAGCACCAAAACCAGAACCAGAACCTGGACTCTACGGCTTTAATACAGCACCAGAACCAGAACCAGAACCTGGACACTACGGCTTTAATACAGCACCAGAACCAGAACCTGGACACTACAGCTTTAATACAGCACCAGAACCAGAACCAGAACCTGGACACTACAGCTTTAATACAGCACCAGAACCAGAACCAGGGGTAGTCTAGTGGTTAGAGGGGGTAGTCTAGTGGTTAGAGGGGGTAGCCTAGTGGTTAGAGGGGATAACCTAGGGGTTAGAGGAGGTAGCCAGGGGGTGTAGGGCTGTATCCAGACTGATGGTGATGAACGTTAGGATTAGACTAACTCAGTATATACCAGTAGTCCCACCTGTTGCCAGCCCCGTAGGGCTGTATCCAGACTGATGGTGATGAACGTTAGGATTAGGATTAGACTGACTCAGTATATAACAGTAGTCTCACCTGTTGCCAGCCCCGTAGGGCCGTATCCAGACTGTGAACGGTGTTCTGGCTGATGTTGATGAAGACCGGGTCTACGGAGACGTTCCCGTCCAGGAGGACGTTGTTGGAGCAGCGTGTGACCGCAGCCTGACCCTGCAGTATGAACGGCTGCAGCAGGCAGAGCCAAGTCAAGTTCCGGTACTCCAACAGTCTGCCGTCCAGCTCGGTGGAGAACTGGATCTCCTGGCAGAGCCGGGCGGCGCTGACGTTACCGCCACCGCTCCACTGGCGGAGGAACAGCCGCGGCTCCTGTGCCCCGATGACCAGGTACTCTTGCTCCTGGGGCAACTTCCTGTCCGGCAGGAAGGGGCGGAGTCGACGTGACGGCGCTGGAGACGGAATAGACAGAGGAGATGTGAGTGAATCTAATATACAACTAAAGTGACAGTAGTATGAGAACGACGTCAGATGAAACACGAGAAAATAGCAACAACAAAAAAAGACCAAAAGTGATTTTCTGGAAAGTTCCACTTCGTGTGACGGTGTTACAGTACCTGTACCCAGCTGCTCCAGGCGGTGTTACAGTACCTGTACCCAGCTGCTCCAGGCGGTGTTACAGTACCTGTACCCAGCTGCTCCAGGCGGTGTTACAGTACCTGTACCCAGCTGCTCCAGGCGGTGTTACAGTACCTGTACCCAGCTGCTCCAGGCGGTGTTACAGTACCTGTACCCAGCTGCTCCAGGCGGTGTTACAGTACCTGTACCCAGCTGCTCCAGGTGGTGTTACAGTACCTGTACCCAGCTGCTCCAGGTGGTGTTACAGTACCTGTACCCAGCTGCTCCAGGCGGTGTTACAGTACCTGTACCCAGCTGCTCCAGGCGGTGTTACAGTACCTGTACCCAGCTGCTCCAGGCGGTGTTACAGTACCTGTACCCAGCTGCTCCAGGCGGTGTTACAGTACCTGTACCCAGCTGCTCCAGGCGGTGTTACAGTACCTGTACCCAGCTGCTCCAGGCGGTGTTACAGTACCTGTACCCAGCTGCTCCAGGCGGTGTTACAGTACCTGTACCCAGCTGCTCCAGGCGGTGTTACAGTACCTGTACCCAGCTGCTCCAGGCGGTGTTACAGTACCTGTGCCCAGCTGTTCCAGGCGGTGTTACAGTACCTGTGCCCAGCTGCTCAAGGCGGTGCTACAGTACCTGTACCCAGCTGCTCCAGGCGGTGTTACAGTACCTGTGCCCAGCTGCTCCAGGCGGTGCTACAGTTCCTGTACCCAGCTGCTCCAGGCGGTGCTACAGTACCTGTGCCCAGCTGCTCCAGGTGGTGGTAGAGGTGCAGCTGTATCTGTGCCAGGGTGAGAGACACGCCCAGGGAGGGCACGGACCAGGGGGCGAAGCAGGAGTCAACACGGGTACAAGCTGCCAGCGCCGTGGGGGACACTAGCTGGTCACAGGGCAGAAGCTGGGACCCCGAGGAACCCTGCTGAGAACCTGACTCACTGTCAGAACTGTAAAGAGATACATAAAGAAATAATTAAAGTTTGACAGTTTATAAATCTGACTCACTGGGAGGGAGAGGAGAAAGACACTTCCAGTATGTTGTTACTATATGTCTTCTGCCTCCCGGTCTGACCGAGGGAGAGAGGAGAACAGCACCTATTTCACTATAGTCAGTCCTGTATTCACCTCAGAACTATTCTCTAGAACACTCTAGAACACTCTCCTGCTCTAGAACACTACCCTGCTCTAGAACACTACCCTGCTCTAGAACACTATCCTGTTCTAGAACACTACCCTGCTCTAGAACACTATCCTGCTCTAGAACACTATCCTGCTCTAGAACACTATCCTGCTCTGGAACACTATCCTGCTCTGGAACACTATCCTGCTCTAGAACACCACCCTGCTCTAGAACACTCTCCTGCTCTAGAACACCATCCTGCTCTAGAACACCATCCTGCTCTAGAACACTACCCTGCTCTAGAACACTCTCCTGCTCTAGAACACCATCCTGACTGACCTCCGGAGACAGCAGGTAAACATAGAAGGACACAGTAAGAGGTATAAAACCTTTAAGGTGAAGTCTCCATGGCAGTGACAGGTTTGGGCCGATACTTTGTGTTGATACCACCACTAACCGTGACATCGACAGAAACATAAGACTCCAGATTACAAAAAAATAAAACATTGAAATTAAAAAGAACATAGGGAGAGAGGAAAGTGTTCAGGAAGTGTATTGTCCTCCCCTGCATCCTCCCCTGCATCCACCTCATATCCTCCCCTGCATCCTCCCCTGCATCCTCCCCTGCATCCTCCTCGCATCCTCCCCTGCATCCTCCCCTGCATCCTCCTCGCATCCTCCCCTGCATCCTCCCCTGCATCCTCCCCTACATCCTCCCCTGCATCCTCCCCTGCATCCTCCCCTGCATCCTCTCCTGCCTCCTCCCCTTGCCTCCTCCCTTGTAATCCCCCCTTGCATCCTCCCCTGCATCCTCCCCTGCATCCTCCCCTGAATCCTCCGCTGAATCCTCCCCTGCAACCTCCCCTGCATCCTCCCCTGCATCCTCCCCTGCATCCTCCCCTGCCTCCTCTCCTGCCTCCTCCCCTGCCTCCTCCCTTGTAATCCCCCCTTGCATCCTCCCCTGCATCCTCCCCTGCATCCTCCGCTGCAACCTCCCCTGCATCCTCCCCTTCATCCTCCCCTGCATCCTCCCCTGCATCCTCCCCTCCATCCTCCCCTGCATCCTCCCCTGCATCCTCCCCTACATCCTCCCCTGCATCCTCCCCTGCATCCTCCCCTGCATTCTCCTCATATCCTCCCCTACATCCTCCCCTGCATCCTCCTCGCATCCTCCCCTGCATCCTCCCCTGCATCCTCCCCTGAATCCTCCGCTGAATCCTCCCCTGCAACCTCCTCTGCAACCTCCCTTACATACTCCCCTGCATCCTCCCATACATACTCCCCTGCATCCTCCCGTACATACTCCCCTGCATCCTCCCGTGCATCCTCCCCTACATCCTCCCCTGCATCCTCCCCTGCATCCTCCCCTGCATTCTCCTCATATCCTCCCCGCATCCTCCCCTGCATCCTCCCCTGCCTCCTCCCCTGCATCCTCCCCTGCCTCCTCCCCTGCCTCCTCCCTTGTATCCTCCCTTGCATCCTCCCCTGCATCCTCCCCTGAATCCTCCCCTGCATCCTCCCCTGAATCCTCCCCTGCATCCTCATCTGCAACCTCCCCTACATACTCCCCTGCATCCTCCCCTGCATCCTCCCCTACATACGCCCCTGCATCCTCCCTTGCATCCTCCCCTACATACTCCCCTGCATCCTCCCCTGCATCCTCCCCTGCATCCTCCCCTGCATCCTCCCCTACATCCTCCCCTGCATCCTCCCCTGCATCCTCCCCTGAATCCTCCGCTGAATCCTCCCCTGAATCCTCCCCTGCAACCTCCCCTGCATCCTCCCCTGCATCCTCCCCTGCATCCTCCCCTGCCTCCTCTCCTGCCTCCTCCCCTGCCTCCTCCCTTGTAATCCCCCCTTGCATCCTCCCCTGCATCCTCCCCTGCATCCTCCGCTGCAACCTCCCCTGCATCCTCCCCTACATCCTCCCCTGCATCCTCCCCTGCATCCTCCCCTACATCCTCCCCTGCATCCTCCCCTGCATCCTCCCCTACATCCTCCCCTGCATCCTCCCCTGCATCCTCCCCTGCATTCTCCTCATATCCTCCCCTACATCCTCCCCTGCATCCTCCTCGCATCCTCCCCTGCATCCTCCCCTGCATCCTCCCCTGAATCCTCCGCTGAATCCTCCCCTGCAACCTCCTCTGCAACCTCCCTTACATACTCCCCTGCATCCTCCCATACATACTCCCCTGCATCCTCCCGTACATACTCCCCTGCATCCTCCCGTGCATCCTCCCCTACATCCTCCCCTGCATCCTCCCCTGCATCCTCCCCTGCATTCTCCTCATATCCTCCCCGCATCCTCCCCTGCATCCTCCCCTGCCTCCTCCCCTGCATCCTCCCCTGCCTCCTCCCCTGCCTCCTCCCTTGTATCCTCCCCTGCATCCTCCCCTGCATCCTCCCCTGAATCCTCCCCTGAATCCTCCCCTGAATCCTCCCCTGCATCCTCATCTGCAACCTCCCCTACATACTCCCCTGCATCCTCCCCTGCATCCTCCCCTACATACGCCCCTGCATCCTCCCTTGCATACTCCCCTACATACTCCCCTGCATCCTCCCCTGCATCCTCCCCTGCATCCTCCCCTGCATCCTCCCCTACATCCTCCCCTGCATCCTCCCCTGCATCCTCCCCTGCATCCTCCACTGCATCCTCCACTACATCCTCCCCTACATCCTCCCCTGCATCCTCCACTGCATCCTCCCCTGCATCCTCCACTACATCCTCCCCTGCATCCTCCCCTGCATCCTCCACTACATCCTCCCCTGCATCCTCCCCTGCATCCTCCCCTGCATCCTCCACTACATCCTCCCCTGCATCCTCCCCTGCATCCTCCCCTGCATCCTCCCCTGCATCCTCCACTACATCCTCCCCTGCATCCTCCACTACATCCTCCCCTGCATCCTCCCCTGCATCCTCCACTACATCCTCCCCTGCATCCTCCCCTGCATCCTCCCCTGCATCCTCCACTACATCCTCCACTACATCCTCCCCTGCATCCTCCCCTGCATCCTCCACTACATCCTCCCCTGCATCCTCCACTACATCCTCCCCTACATCCTCCCCTACATCCTCCCCTACATCCTCCCCTACATCCTCCCCTGCATCCTCCCCTGCATCCTCCCCTACATCCGGTCAGTTGTTTAGGTAAACTGTTTCTGCTGCTGTTGCCTGGAAACGGGCTGGGGGGACATTAACAAGGTGTCATGGAGGAGGACTGGGCTGGGGGGACATTAACAAGGTGTCATGGAGGAGGACTGGGCTGGGGGGACATTAACAAGGTGTCATGGAGTAGGACTGGACTGGGGGGACATTAACAAGGTGTCATGGAGGAGGACTGGACTGGAGGGACACTAACAAGGTGTCATGGAGGAGGACTGGCTGGAGGGACACTAACAAGGTGTCATGGAGGAGGACTGGGCTGGACGGACATTAACAAGGTGTCATGGAGGAGGACTGGACTGGAGGGACACTAACAAGGTGTCATGGAGGAGGACTGGACTGGAGGGACACTAACAAGGTGTCATGGAGGAGGACTGGGCTGGACGGACATTAACAAGGTGTCATGGAGGAGGACTGGACTGGAGGGACACTAACAAGGTGTCATGGAGGAGGACTGGACTGGAGGGACACTAACAAGGTGTCATGGAGGAGGACTGGGCTGGAGGGACATTAACAAGGTGTCATGGAGGAGGACTGGACTGGAGGGACACTAACAAGGTGTCATGGAGGAGGACTGGACTGGAGGGACACTAACAAGGTGTCATGGAGGAGGACTGGGCTGGAGGGACATTAGCAGGGTGTCATGGGGGAGGACTGGGCTGGAGGGACATTAACAAGGTGTCATGGAGGAGGACTGGCTGTAGGGACATTACCAGGGGGTCCCAAATAGCTCACTATTCCCTACGTAGTGCACTACTTTTGACCAGGGTCCGTAGTGCACCATATACAGGGAATAAGCTGTCAATTGGGACACACATTGACAATAAAGGAAATGTACTGGACTCTAATGAAATGCACATGTACATTTGGCTTTTCACTGAGTTTCTGTTTTCTGTTGTTCTCCTCTCTTCATGCCATGTTTTCTTATTCCTCCCATTCTGCTTCTCAGGAGCCCTTAAACCCACACAGAACGTAGGCTTGGCAGTTAGCTGACATAGAGAGGCCCTAAACCCAGGGAGGCAGAGAGAGAGAGAGAGAGAGAGAGAGAGAGAGAGAGAGAGAGAGAGAGAGAGACACCGCCTCAGTCCTCTTCTCCTCCCTCCTGCTACTTCCCTCTTCCCCCCTCCTGCCTCTCTCCTCAGCCCTCCCTCCCTCCCTCCTCCCTCCCTCCCCCTCAAGGAAAGCAGGAAGGGATCTGTTTGGCCCTGACAGCCACTTGGTGTGCAGGGAAATGTCAATAGGTTGATCTGAACCTGGGCCAGGTCCACTGCCTCCCCCACCTTCCCTCCCACTGCCTCCCCCACCTTCCCTCCCTCCCTCCTTCCATCCCTCCCACCTTCCCTCTCCACTGCATCCCCCACCTTCCGTCCTGCCTTCCCTCCCTCCTGCCTTCCCTCCCACCTTCCCTCCCTCCTGCCTTCCCTCCTGCCTTCCCTCCCACTGCCTCCCCCACCTTCCCTCCCTCCTGCCTGCCTTCCCTCCCACCTTCCCTCCCTCCTGCCTTCCCTCCCTCCTGCCTTCCCTCCCACCTGCCTTCCCTCCCTCCTGCCTTCCCTCCCTCCTGCCTTCCCTCCCACCTGCCTTCCCTCCCTCCCACCTTCCCTCCCTCCTGCCTTCCCTCCCACCTTCCCTCCCCACCTTCCCTCCCAGATGTGACACACAGAGGCTTTTGTGCTCAGAGATGCTCATCGTTCTGCACTGTACTGGCTCACTGAACCACACACACACACACAGATACACACACACAGATACACAGATACACACACACACACACACACACACACACACACACACACACACACACACACACACACACACACACACACACACACACACACACACAGATACACAGATAAGCACACACACACACCGTAGAATCAGGTGTTAATCGTCTCCTCACCTCTGTTCGTCTCCTCCGTCTGAGTTGTTGTTGAGGACGATCCTCCACAGGTCAGAGGTCACCAGATCCTTCTGCTCATTGGTCAGCGTCAGGCTGGGCAGGGTCAGCTCGCAGGCGCTACTCTCTGATAGGCTGAACTCTCGGTAGGGGACGAAGGCATGCTGGAGCTCGTCCCAATACTCCAGGCTGCACGGCACCTGCAGAACAAGAACCCCCAGGCAACTAAAATCTCACAACCTCTATTATTTAATCAGAACTAATGGCTGTTGACCTGACGAGCTGCTTCCTGCTGAGGAGAGGAGCTGGGAAGAGAGGAGGTGGGAGGAGAGGAGAGGAGAGGTGGGAGGAGGAGGTAGGAGGAGAGGAGAGCTGGGAGGAGGTGGGAGGAGAGGAGAGCTGGGAGGAGGAGGGGGGAGGAGAGGAGAGCTGGGAGGAGAGGAGGTAGGAGGAGAGGAGGTGGGAGGGGAGGAGAGCTGGGAGGAGGAGGTAGGAGGAGAGGAGAGCTGGGAGGAGGTGGGAGGAGAGGAGGTGGGAGGAGGTGGGAGGGGAGGAGAGGTGGGAGGAGAGGAGAGCTGGGAGGAGGAGGTGGGAGGAGAGGAGAGCTGGGAGGAGGAGGTGGGAGGAGAGGAGAGCTGGGAGGAGAGGAGGTGGGAGGAGAGGAGAGCTGGGAGGAGAGGAGGTAGGAGGAGAGGAGAGGTGGGAGGAAGTGGGAGGAGAGGAGGTAGGAGGAGAGGAGAGGTGGGAGGAAGTGGGCGGAGAGGAGAGGTGGGTGGAAGTGGGAGGAGAGGTGGGAGAGGTGGGAGGAAGTGGGAGGAGAGGAGAGGTGGGAGGAGAGAGACCGCCTCACCTAACCCTAGCCGATGGGATTCAGCCTGACGTCCTTTACATTGGGACCTTATGACCTGTCGTTCTCCGGCACGCCGCCCTACACGTTCTAGAATGACGTTCTCCGGCACGCCACCCTACACGTTCTAGAACGACGTTCTCCGACACACCGCCCTAACTGTTCTAGAACAACGTTCTCCGACACGCTGCCCTAACCGTTCTAGAACGACGTTCTCCGAGACGCCGCCCTAACCGTTCTAGAACGACGTTCTCCGAGACGCCGCCCTAACCGTTCTAGAACGACGCCACCCTAACCGTTCTAGAACGACGTTCCCCCCAGACGCCGCCCTAACCGTTCTAGAACGACGTTCTCCGACAACACCGCCCTAACCGTTCTAGTAATACTACGCCTTTGTCCCAAACGACACCCTATTCCCTACGTAGTACACTGCACAGAGCTACCAGAAGCCAAAGTAGTGCACTTGTCACGCCCTGACCTTAGTATTTATTGTTTTGGACAGGTCAGGGTGTGACATGGGTGATGTATGTGTTTTTGTACTGTCTAGGGGTTTTGGAGGTTTATGGGTTTGTTTACTATCTAGGTGTTTATGCATGTCTCTGGTTGCCTAGAGTGGTTCTCAATCAGAGGCAGCTGTTTATCGTTGTCTCTGATCGGGAACCATATTTAGGCAGCCATCTTCTTACTTATTTGGTGGGTTATTGTCTATGTCTAGTTGCCTGTGTCTGCACTAGTGTTATATAGCTTCACGTTCGGGTTTGTTGTTCTTCGTCTTCATTAAAACGTACGTATTCACATCACTCCTTGGTCTCCTCCGTACGACCAACGTGACAGCACGACATAGGAGACAGGTTGCCGCTAGGTGACGAGGTGTGTGTGTGGAAAAAGGAGGATTCAGAGATCGTATTAGTGATGTGTGTAACGTTAAACTGCTCAGAGGGACTGAAGTCTTGCTGAGTGAGGTCAGGTGTGTGATCTGATTCGCCACATGGGCAGGACTGAAGTCTTGCTGAGTGAGGTCAGGTGTGTGATCTGATTCGCCACATGGGCAGGCCCGTGTTGTTTCACTGCATTAGATGGGGCTAACGCCCAGCTGGGTTAGTGCTGACCCGTCTCACGCTACGATAATAGTTAGGTTGGCCGTCCGAACCACTTCTCTCTCACTGCTGTCTGTCTGAAGTCACCACACGGCACCGAGTCCAGTTACGACCCTGAAAGGTCCATCGTTCTGCTAATGACAAGGTGAATTAGGAGGGTTCAACAGAGGAACACAGGGCTGAGTTAACAGAGGAACAGAGGAACACAGGGCTGAGTTAACAGAGGAACACAGGGCTGAGTTAACAGAGGAACAGAGGAACACAGGGCTGAGTTAACAGAGGAACAGAGGAACACAGGGCTGAGTTAACAGAGGAACAGAGGAACACAGGGCTGAGTTAACAGAGGAACACAGGGCTGAGTTAACAGAGGAACACAGGGCTGAGTTAACAGAGGAACAGAGGAACACAGGGCTGAGTTAACAGAGGAACAGAGGAGCACAGGGCTGAGTTAACAGAGGAACACAGGGCTGAGTTAACAGAGGAACACAGGGCTGAGTTAACAGAGGAACACAGGGCTGAGTTAACAGAGGAACAGAGGAACACAGGGCTGAGTTAACAGAGGAACACAGGGCTGAGTTAACAGAGGAACACAGGGCTGAGTTAACAGAGGAACACAGGGCTGAGTTAACAGAGGAACAGAGGGCCGAGTTAACAGAGGAACAGAGGAACACAGGGCTGAGTTAACAGAGGAACACAGGGCTGAGTTAACAGAGGAACACAGGGCTGAGTTAACAGAGGAACACAGGGCTGAGTTAACAGAGGAACAGAGGGCCGAGTTAACAGAGGAACACAGGGCTGAGTTAACAGAGGAACACAGGGCTGAGTTAACAGAGGAACACAGGGCTGAGTTAACAGAGGAACACAGGGCTGAGTTAACAGAGGAACACAGGGCTTAGTTAACAGAGGAACACAGGGCTGAGTTAACAGAGGAACAGAGGGCCGAGTTAACAGAGGAACAGGGGTAATATAGGGGTAATACAGGGGTAATACAGGGGTAATATATGGAGGGGTAATATAGGGGTAATACAAGGGTAATGTAGGGGTAATACAGGAGTAATACAAAGGTAATGTAGGGGTAATACAGGGGTAATACAGGGGTAATACAAAGGTAATGTAGGGGTAATACAGGGGTAATACAGGGGTAATACAAAGGTAATGTAGGGGTAATACAGGGGTAATACAGGGGTAATACAAAGGTAATGTAGGGGTAATACAGGGGTAATATAGGGGTAGTACAGGGGTAATACAAGGGTAATGTAGGGGTAATACAAGGGTAATACAGGGGTAATATATGGAGGGGTAATATAGGGGTAATACAAGGGTAATACAGGGGTAATATAGGGGTAATACAGGGGTAATACAAGGGTAATGTAGGGGTAATACAGGAGTAATATAGGGGTAATACAGGGGTAATACAAGGGTAATGTAGGGGTAATACAGGGGTAATACAGGGGTAATACAAAGGTAATGTAGGGGTAATACAGGGGTAATACAGGGGTAATACAAAGGTAATGTAGGGGTAATACAGGGGTAATACAGGGGTAATACAAAGGTAATGTAGGGGTAATACAGGGGTAATACAGGGGTAATACAGGGGTAATACAAAGGTAATGTAGGGGTAATACAGGGGTAATACAGGGGTAATACAGGGGTAATACAAAGGTAATGTAGGGGTAATACAGGGGTAATACAGGGGTAATACAGGGGTAATACAAAGGTAATGTAGGGGTAATACAGGGGTAATACAAAGGTAATGTAGGGGTAATACAGGGGTAATACAGGGGTAATACAAAGGTAATGTAGGGGTAATACAGGGGTAATACAGGGGTAATACAAAGGTAATGTAGGGGTAATACAGGGGTAATACAGGGGTAATGCAGGGGTAATACAAAGGTAATGTAGGGGTAATACAGGGGTAATGTAGGGGTAATACAAGGGTAATGTAGGGGTAATACAAGGGTAATACAGGGGTAATATATGGAGGGGTAATATAGGGGTAATACAAGGGTAATACAGGGGTAATATAGGGGTAATACAGGGGTAATACAAGGGTAATGTAGGGGTAATACAGGAGTAATATAGGGGTAATACAGGGGTAATACAAGGGTAATGTAGGGGTAATACAGGGGTAATATAGGGGTAATACAGGGGTAATACAAGGGTAATGTAGGGGTAATACAGGAGTAATATAGGGGTAATATAGGGGTAATACAAGGGTAATGTAGGGGTAATACAGGAGTAATATAGGGGTAATATAGGGGTAATACAAGGGTAATGTAGGGGTAATATAGGGGTAATACAAGGGTAATACAGGGGTAATATAGGGGTAATACAGAGGTAATACAGGGGTAATATAGGGGTAATACAGGAGTAATACAGGGGTAATACAAGGGTAATGTAGGGGTAATATAGGGGTAATACAAGGGTAATACAGGGGTAATATAGGGGTAATACAGGGGTAATACAAGGGTAATACAGGGGTAATACAAGGGTAATATAGTGGTAATACAGGGGTAATACAAGGGTAATGTAGGGGTAATACAGGGGTAATATAGGGGTAATATAGGGGCAATACAAGGGTAATGTAGGGGTAATACAGGAGTAATATAGGGGTAATATAGGGGTAATACAAGGGTAATACAGGGGTAATATAGAGGTAATACAGAGGTAATTTAGGGGTAATACAGGGTATGTTTGTTGTAACCAGGGTAATGTCGGGGATGTGTGTTGTAACCAGGGTAACGACTGTAGGACTGCCACTAACACTGTTCTGCTGGTGACTTAAGGCCCTGGTGCTACCACACTGAGATGAGGGCAGGGAACACACACACACACACACACACCCACCCAGACACCAGGGGGGGGGGGGGGGGGGGGGGGGGGGTCAGGACACCAGGAAAGGGGATTGAATAAGTGTTTTGAAGTGTTTCATGAGACCAAACCCCAACAGTCTGTTCTAATATCTCCTTTACCTCCTGGACACACAGCCGCGAGCTGCCCAGTGACGCGAGCTTACCAGACGAGCTAAATGCCTTTTATGCTCGCTTCGAGGCAAGCAATACTGAAGCATGCAAGAGAGCACCAGCTGTTCTGGTTGACTGTGTGATAACGCTCTCGGTAGCCGATGTCAACAAAACCTTTAAACAGGTCAACATTCACAAAGCCGCGGGGCCAGATGGATTTCCAGGACGTGAACTCAGAGCATGTGCTGACCAACTGGCAGGTGTCTTCACTGACATGTTCAACCTCTCCCTGACTGAGTCTGTAATACCAACATGCTTCAAGCAGACCACCATAGTCCCTGTGCCCAAGAACATTAAGGTAATCTGCATAAATGACTACCGCCCCGTAGCACTCACGTCATGAGTCATGAAGTGCTTTGAAAGGCTGGTCATGGCTCACATCAACACCATTATCCCAGAAACCCTAGACCCACTCCA